>NC_053490.1:240339488-240469488 GCF_905171775.1 Rana temporaria | reverse complement strand
CACAGTACATACATATACACACACATTATATGAAGCTGGAACTCCGCTTTAAATTCATGAATTGTTTGGCCTATGGTAGCTTGATGATGGTAATGCAGTGGACCATTTTCTCTGCCAAGTGGTATGAAACGGTGACTCGCATTTTGTAACGTAAAAATAATAACACCTGTTGTTTTAGTAGAGTAATTATTTTTAGAAATGGCACGATGTGAATTATGAGAGATGCAGCTGTCATATTTTTCAGACGTGCTTAAACTATAGGCAACTACCACTGCCATCTATCTACATTAATGCTTCTCTCAGATTGTTTTCCTGTACCACTGATTTTCTACCTACCTGATCCCCTGCAGTAATATCCTCACTGCTATTTGGCATTAATAGCCACAGGGAATTTCAGAAAATGTATACTATTATTTTCCAGGTAATTAGGAAAGCATAAAACAGATAGTTCTTTTCTCCTAGAAAGATATCTAGTTATTATGTGTAACTCACAGATGGTGCCAAAAGACACTCACATATTGGACTCCAACAATGGAAAAGACACTAAGGCCCGGATTCAGAAAGGAGTTACGTCGGCGTATCTCCAGATACGCCGTCGTAACTCCGAATGCGGGCCGTCGCATCTCGGCGCCTGATTCATAGAATCAGATACGCCTCAATGTTGCCTAGATACGAGCGGCCTAAGTCTCCTACACTGTCGTATCTTTGGGTGCAATATTTACGCTGACCGCTAGGGGCGCTTCCCAAGACTTCCGCGTCGATTATGCAAATTAGGTAGATACGCCGGTTCAAAAACGTATGTCCGCCCGGCGCATTTTTTTACATCGTTTACGCAAGGCTTTTTCCGGCGTAAAGTTACCCCTGCTATATGAAGCGTACGCAATGTTAAGTATGAACGTCGGGCCAGCGTCAAATTTTCCGTCGATTACGTAGTTTGCGTAAGTCGTTCGAGAATAGGGCTGTACGTAAGTTACGTTCACGTCGAAAGCATTGACTATTTGCGGCGTAATTTGGAGCATACTTTTACAGACGGCGCATGCGCCGTAAGTCAAAAACGTCATTTACGTGGGGTCAGCCTTGATTAACATACAACACGCCCACTGCCTGGATAATTTGTATTAAGCGGGCTTACGCCGGACCACATACGCTACGCGTAGGGCGCAGGTTCTTTCTGAATACAGAACCTGCCTCACTAGGTTACGGCGGCGTAGCGTATCTGAGATACGATACGCCCGCACAAAGTAACGCCGGGCTTTCTGAATCCGGCCCTAAGTATACAAATGCATAACCATTAGTTCTATTATTTGCTTTTGGGGGAAAAAAAAAAAAACACCTCAAGAAAATGTACTTTGCACAAGGAGAACTATGGTCAGGCAATGCAGATTCAAATATGTACATTTTCTTAACACGCAAGCAGTAAAATAATTGACCCTATAATTACACTGTGCAAAGTGTTCTCTAACAGAACGAGTTGGAGAGCATGTCGTCACTGCCTTACCCGTACATCTCATCCAATCAGAGAATGCAGATTCTCTGAATGGCGCCTGTGCTGAGCAGCCAATCCCCTGTGTTCAGAATGCATCAGGCCAGATGTCAGCAAGACATATGCCCGTCAATTAACCCTGAATGGCCAGCCTAAAATTCTTCGGGCACAATATAGCTTTTCCTTTACAAAACAATAACTTGGCAAATATGATCAGTGTAATAATCAGTTTGCTCACTGCAATTTTCTGGCTAGAACGATGAAATCATTCTGATGTCACCACCAGGGGGTTCTGCATGCATGCCTATTACAGCAATAACAAAATGTGTCCCTCTTTCCACTCAAAATCACTGTACAAGTCAACACAATGGATACAGGCAGCCAAAATAGCTTTCACATTTGCTTTCCTTGGCTCTGTTTTCTCAATGTCACATCTTATCAAGAACACACCCCATCAAAAGCTCTCTCTACAGACAAAACGGTATGATTTTGTGGGTGCTGTGCAATCTAGAATGAGGAGCACAACATGTCCTGGATAATTACTGTAAAAAAAATAATTTTAGAAAACAGGAATATTGTGCATTTAAATCACATTTTAATGCTAAAGCTCTAGAATTTGACAATGGTGTATGTGGAGTCTCATTAAATAACTGTTCTGTTTTTAAATATACATACAGTATGTGCAAAAACACATTTTTTTACCCTCGCCTGCCTCCCGGTCATTTTACAACATTGCAGGATATTACATTCAAGCCAGGCACCCAGAATGTTAGGTACTTGTTTTGGAAACCGTCATATACTGTTTAGAGTAGTCCGTAAGAATAGAAGGAGCGCTACCTTTGCTTTCCAGACTTTATAAGGCATAGAACCAATGTATGTTATCCTTACTTCACTACTAAAAGCAGACCTTGCACTTAAATGCAAAAAAAAAACAAAAAAACAAACAAACACATGTTGAAATAAAAAACAGAACAATACATGTACTCTGCAAGTTCAACAAAAATTACACTATTTTATAATTGAATAATAAAAGCAAATGCAACGTTAAAGCATTTTGCAATGACTTTAAGTCATTAAATGTATTGAGAATTTTCCTATGAATATTTATACAAAGCTTTGTTTGTAGATATACCATTGTATAGTCAACTGTACATAGCCACTGCTAGTGAAAGTGACCAAATAGAACCATGAAGTTGTAGTGTTCACCAATCCAACCAAAAAAAAAAAAAAAAATATAATCCCCCCCCCCCCCCCCCATCCAATTACACAAGCATCTAGTAGAACAAGTGATTAATTAGAATGAACTCTAGTCAAATGCTCGCTTGTGCTATAAGGAGAGAAGAAAATGCGATGCCCAACCCTAGCACATATGTAAACAATCACCATGAAAAAACAACCCAATCAGTTTACTATAGAAATAAATGGCAAAAAACACACACACAACATTTTTATATTATGATTATATATATATATATATATACACACACATACACATATACATATACACACACACATACACATATATATATATATATATATATATATATATATATATATATACATACATATACACACACATATATACATATACACACATACATACATCTTTATAAATACATTTTTTCCTGTGTGTTCACCCCTGTTCTCAGCTGCATAAGGAGCTCAGAGAGTGTGGGCGAGGCTGGCTGCACTTGTGGTTGTGAAGAGCTTCAGAAGACTTCCATTGAAGCGAAAGAAAAAAAAAAAAAAATAAATAAACACCGGCCACTGTGGAGTGTCACTAGGTTGCCATGACAATGAGTTTCGTGGGCCCCCAGTCTGACTTGAAAAAGGGGGACATGCCTTGAAATGTGTTGTCATGGCAACCACGTCAATCAGGATACAGAAAACATCTCTTCATCGGACTACACACATTATTGATGTGCCTGTTGCACTTTACTCCAAATGTAAAAGCAATGATTATTCTTTTTTTAATTTTAGATACAATATAAAGTTGAGTTGCACTTCCCTTTTATGTTCAGTATGTCCAACACTCATGAATCATTGGGAGCTGCAAGTCGCCCAACTAGCTAGTTATTACTACAGTGACTTTTGGACTTACTAGAGAGGAGCCCATGTTTTAGTGCAACGTTTTTTTTTTTTACCTTTTGTATTGGATTGCTTGTGTTATAGCATCTTAAAAAGACACAGTGGGGGAGATTTACTAAAACTGGTGCACACAGAATCTGGAGCAGCTGTGCATAGTAACCAGATTCTAACTTCAGCTTGCTCAATTCAACTTTGACAATAAAGCTGGAAGCAGACTGGTTACTATGCATATCTGCACCAGATTCCGTGTGCACCAGTTTTAGTAATTCTTCCCCAATATGTGAATGCAATATGTGAATGCAATCATAATGCATAAAAACCAAGCGAAGAATGCTGCAAGACAAAAAATCTATTTTGTTTCTAGAGAACAGATTGCACAGAACATGTAGTATCCAGTGCAGAACATACAGCAACATCAGCAGGCAAGGCATGCATGGGGGAGGGGAGAGTGTTAAGCAGCACCAAAGTGATAATTAATTCCCACAATCTGCAGAGGGAAGGACCAAATCTCTGCATTTATAGTCTTACAGCCATGTATAAATTCTAAACTAGACCGAAAATATCTACTCTGACTGAAGCTATATACTTAAAAATGTTACTTGTCTTCTTACCAACCTGTCCATCATTAACTTTACCATACATGCATCGGTAAGTGCACAATAGCACAAAGTACACAAACCCACATGACACCGGTAAAAAATTATGGGCCAGATTCAGGTAGACTTACGACGGGCGTATCAGTAGATACGCCGTTGTAAGTCCGAATCCCCGCCGTCGTATATTTAAGCGCATTCTCAAACTGAGATACGCTTAAATATTGCTAAGATACGACCAACCAAGTCTCATACGCCATCGTATCTTAACTGCATATTTACGCTGGCCGCTAGGGGCGTGTACGCTGATTTACGCCTAGAATATGTAAGTCAGCTAGATACGCCTATTCACGAACGTATGCCCGGCCGTCGCAGTAAAGATACGCTGTTTATGTAAGGGGTTTTTTAGGCGTAAAGATAAACCACCAAAAAGATGGCGCAGCCAATGTTAAGTATGGACGTCGGAACCGCGTCAAATTTTTCAAGTTTTGCGTCGTTTGCGTAACTCGTCCGTGAATAGGGCTGGCCGTAATTTACATTCACATCGAAAGCATTGACGTTTTGCCGACGTCATTTGGAGCATGCGCACTGGGATACGTCCACGGACGGCGCATGCGCCATTCGATCGAAATGTCATTTACGTGGGGTCACACTTAATATACATAAAACACGCCCACAGCTTCAACATTTGAATTAGGCGGGCTTACGCCGGCCCGAATACGATACGCCGCCATAACTTTGGGCGCAAAATCTTTGAGAATACCATACTCGCCTCTCAAAGTTACGGCGGCGTAGCGTATAGGAGATACGCTACGCCCGCCTAAATGTATGTGAATCTAGCCCTATGTATGTATGTATGAAAACCCAGAGACATCTGATTAATTTAATTTTAATTATTCTTTGATCATTTGCCATTAAATAGCCCCTAAATACTAGTTTCCATTGATGCTTGCATAAAAGGTCAGTGCCATTAGCCGGTAGGAAAAAGGCACACAAAACTGGGTCGTTTCAGTATTTTTTTTTATCTTAACCACCTGCCGTTTATTTTTTTAAGCACCCGTCAGCTAGTTCTAAGAGGCAGTCATGCAATGGCCTCCCGTGATCGCGCCCAATGCAGGGCACAGGCGGTGCACTCTGATCACAGTGTCCTCCGGACACTAATCACAGATTTAAGCCTCAGATTTTCAGACGACCGTTCGTCCGTTTTTTGTTGCATGCTCGTCGAAAGTGAAGCTTACTCACCATACAAAAATTCTCGTAAGACAGAATACAACTTCAGAAGTGACCTAATGTGGTGAATAGCTTTGTATGTACAGTATTCTTTCGTTTCCGAGCATCTGGAATCTCGCTCTTAAGATTTTTTTCAGACGAAACCCATACTAAAAAACGAAAATTGGGCGTTGAGTTCACGTACAGACATTTTATAGTCTGCACATCCAGCTTTTGTCGGATGAAAAATTGGAATCGGATGTCGAAAGCACCAGGCAAACGATCTGAAAATCAGCAGATCGTTTATTGGATAAAATTCTACTTCCAATTTACGTATCAGGTGTATGGGCCTTGAAGGTAAAGAGCCAATTAGCAGCTCCTTGCCATGTGATTAACTGTGTCCAATCACAGCTGTTCATGGATGTAAACGGAAGCCGGTTATTAGCACTCCTTTCCCCATGCCGACCAGGGCACCGCTCATCAGGGCAGTCCCAACAGTGCTGCCAAAAGTGCCCACCAGTGGCTCCCGCCACTTTTAATCACAGCCAATGAGGAGAGAGCAGTTGCGGGGGTTAAGTTAGCTCCCTGTGTGAATAGACACAGAGCAGCAGCTCAGGATTGAGACTGCTCAGGTGCCCCCAGCAGGAGGGCGGGGCCAAGAGCTTCAGCAGTGGACCCAAAAACAAAAGGATCGGGCTGCTCTGTGTAGAACATGTTTATTATTTAGAAAGTCTGGTGAAGGAAGTCGCCGGAATCAGTTGTGATGTGTGTCTAGCTCTTCCATTCTTGCTGCTAGCTTCACCAATAGAGCCCTTGTGGACAATTCCTCCTATAGATACAACCATACCGACAAGCGCTCTAAACATGGAATTATGTGAGTAGATTTGTCTGCCATATTAAAGTTGTTTGAATATTGCACGCAGGGCCGTCTTTAATATGGTTTGGGCCCAGGGCAAACATTTTTTTTGGGCCCCCCTCGTGCTTATTTTGGGCCTGACTGGTTCACATGTATGTTTTGGCGGTCCTCATTTGTGCAGGCACAGCAGCCCATTGATTTGAATGGGCTGCCATGCCTTTGTTTCCTGCAGAAAAAAGGTGCATTCAGCATTTGAAAAATACAGTTGCCTTGAAATCCATTCTGCTTTTGCGCCATGCTACTTACCTGCAGTTCTTGCACACACAAACGCACTGTGTTTTTAAAAGCGTGACCTAAACGTCTAAAAATGCAGCAAGTTTGACAGTGCAGGAACTGCAGATAAGTCACAGCAGACAGCATAATGGACAGTCAGTGCTGTATTTCAGTGCTTGATGGGCATAGGCGTGCCGTGTGCGCAGCCTATTACATGAGGCATGTGCTTTTCTTTGCAGGAAACACAGGCATGGCGGCCCATTCAAATGAATGGGCTGCTATGCCTGCGCAAATGTGGGCCGCCAAAACACATACATGTGAACCAGCCAGGCCCAAAATAAGCCCATCAAGCAGTTAAATACAGACAGTAATGCCATGTGCTCTGAGGCCTTATTCAGCCTGGACTGCAGGTCTGGTCTGTGATTTAAAGAGTTCCTCTATTTTACACATGGCATGGCATGGGGTCCCATGGTGCTAAAGCAGAATGGACAGACGGTGCTGTGACCCCCATGCCATGCCATGTGTAAAATAGAGGAACTTTTTAAAACACTGACCAGACCTGCAGTGAATCATCAAATATTATAAAGACTTTGGGCACACTCTACAGAAAACTTCTATTTACAATATAGATTAGCAAACAGTGACATACCTTGAGGAGCAGGACATGAAGAAGTCAGCCTCGGGAAGAGCAAACTGGGGATGTTATAAAATCACATTCTAATTCACTTTTATATACAAGCAGCACCCAGTGGCAGGAAGGGAGAAGTGCACATCTAAAGGGAAGCCAGGGGTGCTGTACATTTTAAAACACTGGGAAGGGAAGCAGTACTGTCACTGGCTGCGTGCCGCTGATGATTTTCAGCCTGATTTGTGGGCAGCACAGGGGCTTAATGGGCGGCAGGGCCACCATCAGGAATTATGGGGCCACTTACACAGCTTCAGGCATGGGCCTCCTGGAGCAGAGAACCGGGATGGTGTAGCCATCCTCTGGGCCCTTTAATAAAAAGAAAAAAAGAAATAAAAAATATATATAAAAAATATATTTTAAAAAGGGGGTTGCAATCTGGGGCCATGGGATCCTCTGGGCCCTTTAATAATTTTTTTTTAATAAAAATAAATTACAAAAAAAAGGGGGTTGCCATCCGGGACCTCTGGGCCCTTTAATAAAAAATATATATATATATATATATATATATATATATATATATATATAAAAAAAAAACGTTTATAAAAAAAAAAAAGGGGGGTTGCCATCCAGGGCCCTGGGGACCTCTGGGCCCTTCAATAAAAAAAAAATATAAACAAAAATAAAAAAATAAACATTTATAAAAAAAATAAAGGGTGTTTGCCACATGGGGACCTCTGAGCCCTTTAATAAAAAAAAAATATATATAAAAAAAAAAAAAAAAATATTTAAAAATAAATAAAAAAAGGGGCGTTGCCATCTGGGCCCCTGGGGGCCTCCGGGCCCCTGGGGACCCCTAAAAAATTGTCCCTTTAATAAAAAAAAAAAAAATATTAAAAAAAATATTTTTTTTTATTTAAAAATAAAAAAAAATTGGGGGGTTGCCATCTGGGCCCCTGGGGGCCTCCGGACCCCTAAAAAAAAAAAAATAAAAAAAAAAAAAAAAAAAAATTTTTTTTTTTTTAAGGGGGTTGCTTTGGGCCCCCAACAGTGACAGGGCCCAGGGCACCTGCCCCATTTGCCCTGCGGTAAAGACGGCCCTGATTGCACGGCTTCCCGTGTCAATACAATCGCTTCTCCACCCCCTTGTGTTTTTCTACTGTATACCAAAAATCGATTCCTGTCTCTAGGGGGAGCCGCCTTTCCTTGTATGCAGTTAGTTTTAATTATGGATTCCGTTTACAATTATGAACTGATTAAGCCTTTCCAATGGACTTATTGGGGAGTTTTTGTTATTTCACACCTGGGATTGCACCATAGATCTGCGTTTTACAAAAAAAAAAAAGTCCAACTCTCTTCAGCATGCTAGCAATTTGTGGTTATAGTCTTCAACTGAATTGTATATTTTGCACTATTAGATCATTGAACACATTTTGGGGTGACTTGTACCTACCCCTTTTTTTATCCTTAGTTTGTCTTTTGTGGTAACATACCATGATGCATTAATGTTGTATTCCCATTACTTCGGAAAAAAACAACAACAAGCTTCTTCATCTAAAATAGTCAACCTCTTCTGTCAACGTTCCAATTTCTAAACCAATAACAAGAGAAAACGGTACACTTACCTGCACAATGTCGCTTCTTACTCCAACTGTGTGCAGCCAATCACTGACTCTAGGATAGCCATTCAGCATCTCTGTTCTTTCAGTCTTAGGCACATTAAGTTTGCACTGAAGCTGTTTGCTGATGTAGTTCATCAATTTCGCCTGTAAAATGTAAGAAGTATGTTACTAAATTGCATCATAAATAAATAAGGAAACTAAAACAGAACACACAGCGCGCTGTATACGCAATGATGTTCCAAAGAAAGAAAAATGCGCTTAATTAATTAAAGCAGATGTTCATGCAAAACTTTTAAGGGTTTTTTCTAAAAGCTTTTACCAGGGATAACAGCTCTGCTGAGAGCTTCTAGAGTCTGTGCACTACTATGAAAAATCCACTGGGGGGCATAAGGATTGCACTCCTGAGAAACAGTGTGAAGTTCTGCTTACAGTGTCGTGGCTGTCATGGGGGACGGTAGATATGGAGACCTCCTTACTGAGCTCAGGGACAGTTGTACAGACCCAGGTGGATAAGGCCCTGCTTCACTTCCAACACAAAATCAGAGCTCAAGTTTCGTTTTTAGTTTTTTAATCAAAAACACCACAAGGGACAGTACTTCCATTGAATGAGAAGTGTCCCTTGTGCTGGTGGCTGCTATGTTCCATGAAATGTTTAGTCCTCTACTCACCCAGCAGTGCAAAGGTTATTACAAGCTGCTGAACATGTCACAGGTACCAATCACAAGTGCCAACTATGCCCCCCCCTTCTCCATTTATTGACTTCTCACAATGAAAAACAGGCAGATAAATAAAAGGTCCGCCGTCTCTATTTTTTTAGCTACCTTGAGCGCTATGAATGAACGTGTATATGCAAGACAATCATATTAATTCTCCTGAATTTATCAAGTCATTGCGCTCAGTGGCGGCTGGTGGGCCATTTTTGGGGGGGGGGGGTGGGAACAAACCAAGTGCCACCACCCCCCCACTCTACCGTTCAGTCCCCTCACCCCTTTGCCCCTCATCGCTTGCTCGTCCACCGACCAGCCCTGCATCTCCTCCTCCTCGGCGTCTCCTTCTCCTCTGCGCCCAATACGGTCGCTTCTCCTCTCGGCCAACCGGGTCTTAAGACCTGCTTCCCGAGTAGCCGGGAGGAGAATAACGAAGAGAATATATTAATATTAATTCACTATTGTCACACAGCAGTGCTCTGCGCCCCGAGCCCACCCATTTTGGAAGCAATTAGTGCCTCAGGCTCTAATCATGTGCTTCCAAAAAAAAAACCCCATTGAAATCCATGCGTCTGGTGCCCTGCATGTATATTAGGGGCCAGACGCATGAATTAGGGAGGTGGCGCGCCTGAGCCCAGTATGGATGGGCCACCACTGATTGCGCTTTGTTTAAGATAAATACCAAGACCAAATGCCATGCATTTTCTTTTATTCCTCTCACTAAAAAACTGCTCCTCTTGTTGACTTACTTTTGAAAAATGGAGCAGTCTGTACCAACATATCATCAGAAAAAATGAGCTCACAAATCTCGTTTCCCAACATTTCCAAATGACAGATGATGCGTTTCTGTGCTTTTCAATGTACACAATCTCAATGCATAGGCTGCTGAGCATATACATGGGAAAACAATTAAGGAATTATCTGCACTACATACACCATTCAATTACATACCAACCTGTCAGATCCCTAGTACAAGTATCTACAAATCGTCAACTGTTCCTATTCTAAGCCCAGACAAACTACTTAAAGCGGGAGTTCACCCAATTCCTTTTTTTTTCCTATTTTCCCCTTAGATTCCTGCTCGTTTTGTCTAGGGGAATCGGCTATTTGTTTTAAAATATGATCCGTACTTACCCGTTTTCGAGATGCATCTTCTTCCGTCGCTTCCGGGTATGGGTCTTCGGGAGCGGGCGTTCCTTCTTGATTGACAATCTTCCGAGTGGCTTCCGACGGTCGCATCCATCGCGTCACTCGTAGCCGAAAGAAGCCGAACGTCGGTGTGGCTCTTTACTGCGCACCGACGTTCGGCTTCTTTCGGAAAATCGTGACGCGATGGATGCGACCGTCGGAAGCCTCTCGGAAGACTGTCAATCAAGAAGGAACGCCCGCTCCCGAAGACCCATACCCGGAAGCGGCGGAGAAGATGCATCTCGTAAACGGTAAGTACGGATCATATTTTAAAACAAATAGCCGATTCCCCTAGACAAAACGAGCAGGAATCTAAGGGGAAAATGTGTTCTCTATGGGTGAACCTCCGCTTTAACAGAAACTTATAATTGGTACAAAAGAATATGAAATTTTAAAGGGGCCAAAAACTAAACTCAAAGAATAAAATTATATAAAATGTTATTACAATTTTATCCATTTTACTTAAAAAAATGTTTTTTTTTAAAAAAGTATATATTCAAAGCAAGCATTCCATGTGTCACGATTTCCTGATTTTCGTATAAAGAATTGACCACACCAAGCACAAGAGTACACCATGGTCAGTTCTCTAGCTGTGCTGGGAACTCAGCCTGCTCTCCCTCAATCAGGCTTGTCCTCGCACGTCACACCTGCACACCCATTCACTGGGACGATCAGTGCCTTGCCGCTTCTCCTCCCTCCAGCTCCCATGCAGCTGAGAACAGAGGGGAGGTGAACACTTATATAAATCCCTCCCCCCCTCCTTTTATTTTTTTTTTAAATCTATGCACATATTTTTTGCCTTTCATTTCCATTTTAAAAACTGAGTGGTTATTTTACATTATTTATAATGTAAAATTTTCCTCAGTTCACTCACACTTCTGAATTGGTCGGCTGCTCTCGTGTTCCCGACGACCAGCAGGGAGTATCTGAAGCCTCCAGCTTGGGCAAGCCTTTTGTGACCACCCTCTGAAAAGTGATCCAATGCGGACCCGGTTTTAGAGGGGCAACAATAGCCACATGTATGAACAAGCACGTACATTTAACCCAGTAAAGCAACAAGCCCAAACAAAAATAAGAGCAAACCTAAAAGGAAAATGCATGAGGACAAATCCTAGATAAAATCTAAAAAGGGTTTATGGGCTCAGATTTTTCAGTAATAATGTCGGCTATCAAAAAACTATATCAGATTCAAGCAGCATTGTTTAAATAACCTAAACGGCTTTACCCAAAATACACATATCAAGCCACCCAACAGGTTGGACTGCATATTTAATGCACAAGTCTGTCATGTTTACTGTCATCACTGAGAGCTCAGGACAGTAATAGAGGAGAAATCTTCCAATGGGGACACTAGTCCTGGTGACAATCAGGACAGCAATAGAGGAGAAATCTTCCAATGGGGACACTAGTCCTGGGGACAATCAGGAATTCTGTCACGTTGGAGGGATTTTCTCTTACTTCCCATTTTGGTTATGGGACAGGAAGTGTAGAAATCTCACCAATGGGACACACAAAAAAAAAAAAAAACTCACAAGGGTTATAACCCTCCCTTACGCCATTTCAAACAAAAAAGTCATGCCCATAGTTCTACCTTATCTTTTTGGGATTTATATTTTTCAACCTTTCTCTATGCATGGTAAACAAAACTGGAACACTAAATAGGACATTTATATTTATCTTTAGTAGATTTAAAACCGGTTGTATACCGCTGGACATTCCTCCCCTTGCAAGGTAAAGTCATAATGTGCTAGTATGCATCGCATCGCAGGGAAGCAGTTCCAACATCACGATGTGAGCGCTGCAGGTGCTCCCATCTTCACCTGCCTTGCTTCTGGGTTTGCGGGCTCTGGCTCTGTGATTGGCCAGAGCCGCGATGATGTCATGACACAGGGCTCTGAAGGAACGGCACAAGTGACCGTTTCTTCAGAGCGCATGCGCCAGTGATGTCACTGGTTGCTTGTAATGTAAATATCACCTAAAGGTGCTCCTTTAGAAGATATTTACACTACCTATAGGTAAGCCTTATTATAGGCTTACCTATAGGTAAACGCCAGTAAAAGGAAGTTTTCCTTCCTCTTTCAAGTAACTGATGGAGTTACAAGTGTGCTCATAGTTGCACCAATATTTGATAGACATTGATTGCTGCATAGCATATAAGTTACAAACATGCTACAGGAAAATACACCATCATGACCACTAGATGAGGCCAACGATCACAGGATATACATATTTAAATTACAGTACTACCGGTAGGTTTGTCAGCTCCATCTAGTGGCCATAATGCATTTTTTTTCTGCTTTACTCTATTCATTCATACAGAATAAATTCACCGTAGGCCATTTTCTCTCCATCATTCACTTTTTGCCCTCATTCGCACAAAAGATACATGCATGCAGTTTGTACATGCACAGAATAAAAAAAAAATTAATAAAAAAAAAATTAAATTTAAATACAATAATACATTTTTTCAACCTCTAAATAATAAGTAAAACATACAGTATGCAAATGTCCAACCTAATTGGCAAAGTCGCAAGAAGTTCAAGGATTGTTTTAAGGAAAGCAAAAACCTGATGCTTACAGGAATCAGCCCTTTTACAATTTATCTATCCTCTAGTCCAAAAAGTGATTGATTACCATATATACTCGAGTATAAGCAGAGTTTTTCAGCCTCCCTCGGCTTATACTCGAGTCACCTATTTGCGCCTGATCTCCCGGACTTTAGGGACCCGGTACTGGCCGGCCGTAGGTCCCCTGGAGCCCATACTTAAACACACATGTAGCCCCACTTTTACTGTGCAAAGTTTGTTGTCCGGAGGGCCTATGGCCGGGGAGCACTGATTTTTCAAAGCCAGGCACCTCTTCCATAGACTCCCATGTTAAACAGTCATGTCTCCGGTGAGTTTGAGGACCCGGTACCGGCCGGTCGTAAGTCCCCTGGATCCGGATCTTGGCACACAAATAGCCCCATTTCTCATCTACAAAGTGTGCAAAGTTTGTTGTCTGGGGGACCTATGGCTGGGGAGCACCGATTTTTCAAACCGGGCACCCCTTCCATAGACTCCCATGTTAAACGTCAGTCTAGGCATGGGCACAGTGAGGCCATGCAGCTGGACACCCTAGGCTTATACTCGAGTCAATACGTTTTTTTTTTGTGGTAAAATAGGTGCCTCTGCTTATATTCGGGTCGGCTTATGCTCGAGTATATACGGTATACTAATGCAATAAAGATCCTTCCTAAAAAAGGAGAACATGTAGTATTTATTAATGGATTCTACTGTACTTTAAGGTCACCTGAATGGCACATAAGTTGATTTTCAATAATAAAACAAAACCAACAAAAAAAGCTATAATAGAATACAGTCCGATCATTCGTTCTCAGACTGAAAAGCACTAGTAGTTAGTTCCAGATACAATTCTTCTGGTAAGATGCATGTTGTAGTATCTACAGTCCCTTAATTCACGCCTTCTCCCTACATTTTACTAAAAAGGTCTCTATGGAAACAAAGCTTTTGTTTAGTTTAAACCATAAATGCCCTACACAAAAATAAATTGGAGCTTTTCTATAAATAATGGCAAGCTAAAACCCAGATGCACATTAACTACTTGGAAAAACTCCATTTAGGTCTTCTAATAAAAGAAAAAGGCTGCAGAAGGTTATTTTTGACCTTCTTCTGACTAATAAAAAGGATGGGCAGTTAAAGCGGAACTTTACCCATAACAGTTTGAGAACAATTAACGTTCTTTAACAAAAAGACATACATTCCACATTAATAATAAAACAAAAACAATAGCGCAGCTCTATAGTGCTCACAAATGACATGCAATTATACATCAATAGTCCATAAAGTGAAGAAAGCAAATAAGTGATCAAAGCAAAGTCCACAAAAATCAACAAAGGATTTCAGTGATCCAACCGCCATGATGGATGTAAAGTTCAGAAAAACCAACAAAGAGTTTAGTGATCCCACCGCCGTGATAGAAGTAAGAGTCTCCAAGGAAGCCTGGTGACACCCTTTACTCTCATGCCCTGCTTACCGATACAAACAACTCCAGCACTCAGGCAGCGACAATAAAGCATGTACACCCGTTCCAGAGCGGTACCAAGGCACATAGAAATGAAAACACTCCAATAGTGTAATATTGCTTAAACTTATGTAATTTTAATAAACCAATACAATTGCACTCACATGTCAGAGAACATAAAATCATAAGTCCAGCATGCTGAACACCAGTAGATAGGGTTTTCCAACAAAAAAAATGGCAAACGTGCAGCTGCGCCTCCAAATACGGAAAGGTTTTTTCACAGTAAGAGCTGTGAAAATGTGGAACAGACTCCCTCCAGAGGTGGTTCTGGCCAGCTCAGTAGATTGCTTTAAGAAAGGCCTGGATACTTTCCTAAATGTACATAAAATAACTGAGTACTAAGATTTGTAGGTAAAGTTGATCCAGGGTAAATCCGATTGCCTCTCGGGGGGGATCACTTTGCTCCATCCTAAGCGTTTCGTCACATCTGACGTCATCAGGGGCGCCACAGGTCACTACCTCCCTTGGGTGTCCCCTCATTGTCAAGTTCAAAAGTTGGGCGGTACGTGCACAGGGGCTAATCGCCCAGTGTGAATGAAGCCTACATTGTTCCCTGCAGCTACCCAAGTATCTATATAGTCGAAGAGTAGCGCCACAAGAATATATCTAATTTGCCAGTGAAATATAAAGTCATAGCTCAGGTCTGGGGGGGGAGGGGGCAGAGGCAGAAGGAAGCAAGTTCTGCTTGAAGACAGAACCAAAAATGAAAAAGCAATAGATTGAAAATCTGGATAATCAGCCAACAAGCTACTTTGTTGTGTTAAGCTGGCGCAATATGCAACATACAGCAAAGGAGGCATTGTTTGCTTTTACAGCTTTTTTTCAGCACTTGAAGTCTGGATAGGAAGTTCCTAGGAAACTTTGGCAGATGAGTTACCAAATAAATTTCTCAGAAGAAAGTTTAGTGGATGCAATGACGCAAATAAAATCTATAAACATCTCGGATTTCTGACCACAAGCTGACAAATAGTCAGCAGCCTCTAACATCTTTAAACTGTGCCGATACATGCTTCTCATGTGACCGATGATCAGTTCAGTACTGATGCAATGCCACAAGTCTGTTAGAAAACAAGAAACATTTTTCTAAAAAGCCACAAAGAATATAAATCTACTTTATGTGCACCAAATGGCTTTACAAACTCAGATATTACTAACACTTTTTAAAGACAGAGTACCGTTACTTTTTTTCCCCAAGTACTCGCTGATACCGATACTTTTTTTTTAGTAATGCGACAGTGGTACTAATGAGGTGTGGACTGGGTCAGTAGGCTTTTTAATTTTTTTTTTTTACAGACCCCTGACATCTCCTCTTTAAGACACAGAAAAGGACTGAGGACACAGATTCCCCAGTCCTTTTCTCAGCAGCTGCACTGAAGATGAAGGGACAGGGAGACAGAGGCTCCTGTTCATAAGCTGAAGCAAAGTAAAACGGAAAATTGTATCATACTTACCAGTAATTTTCCTTTCCTGGTGCCTATCCATGGCAGCATACTTGTAATACTTGTAATAGAGCTCCGCCTCGACTCCTCCTTCAGGGCTAGTGAATAGAATAAATTAAAGGCATAGCCCCTCCCCCAACATTCTCCGTAATATAGAATACCGAGGGTGGGAGCGTATGCTGCCATGGATAGGCACCAGGAAAGGAAAATTACTGGTAAGTATGATACAATTTTCCGTTTTCCTGGTGCCTCCATGGCAGCATACTTGTGATAAATAACTAGCTGATATGGGTGGGATAATGCTTAACAATAAACGTTTAATTAGAAGAAGACATAGCAGCCTGAACTGCCCTTCTTCCAAACTCAACAGTCGTGAGAGCTCCTAGACCAATACGGTAGTGTCTGAGGAACGTATGGTGAGAAGACCAGGTGGCGGCCCTGCACACCGTCTTCAACAAAACATTAGCCCTTGCTGCCCAGGAAGCCGAGACTGCCCTTGTAGAATGAGCATTTACTCAGGATGAAGAATATTCTTTACCCTGTAAGCCTTCTGGATTAACTTTACAACCCAAGATGCCAGAGTTCTGATGGAAGCTTCTTTGCCCCTGTATTTACTGAACAGTACAATGAAAAGTCTCTCAGAGTTTTTTGAAGGGGTCGTGGCTGCTAGGTAGGCCCTGAGCACTCTGGATACATCCAGCTCACGACAAGACTCTGAACCTGTGTCTGTAAACACTGGTAGTGCCCAGGTTCCAACAGGTGGCTTGGAGTAGCGACCTTAGGTGTGAACCCTCGAAGGGGCGAAGTTCCACCCTGTTCGGGAAGAAGGAGATGTGGCCGTCACCCATCCCTAAGGTGTGAAGTTCCGAGATCCTTCTGCCAGATGTAATGGCTAGCAGGAAAGCCGTCTTTAGTGTCAGGTTCCATCTTGCTACTTGTTCCACTGGAGCAAAGGGATGGTCAGATAGAATTTCAAGGACCAGGGACAATCCCACTTAGGAAATGATCGTCTGACAGGTGTCGCCGAATCTTCAATACTCCTCTGAGGAAAGTGACTACCAAGAGATCCTCCACCCATCTCTTACTTGTTGCGGCAGAGACTGCTTCTACCTGCACTTTGAGGGAGCTCAGACCAAGCCCCAGATCAAGTCCTGTCTGAATGAAACCTAAAATATTGGACGTAGAGGGAAGGATTGGATCAAATCCATTTCCGGTAGCAGATGACAAGAACTTGTCCCAGATTTTTGATATGGCATTAGTTGCCGGTTTTTCTGGCTTTTAGAAGGGTTGTTATGACTCCTGGGGAACACCCTAGGGACTCGAACCCTCGCCTCTCAACCTCCAGATTCGAAGATTCAACTTCTGGAGGGTTTGGATGAACTAGACTGCCCTGCGACAGAAGTTGAGGGACAGGAGGGATCCTGATTGGAGAGCTCACACTGAGGCGCATGGCTAGAGGGAACCAGGGTCTCTTCAGCCAATACGGAAGTACTGCCACCACCTGGACTGACTCCCTGAGGAGCCTCAGGAGGAATTTGAATATTAATGGCCTGGGAGGAAAGGCATATGCTGTGGTGAACCTTCAGGGGCATGACAGGGCATCCACTGCCTCGGCTTGTGGATGCTGCATTCGAGAGAAGAATCTGTCCAGCTTGGTATTCTTTGGGGAGACGAACAGGTCTACCTGAGGGGGATCCCACATGCTGGCAATCTGATGGAAGACGAGGGGGTGGAAAGCCCATTCGTTGTTGTCCAGGAAGTTTCTGGGCAACGTGTCTGCTTCCGTGTTCAACCTGCCCGGCAGATACATTGCTCTGGGGTCCAGGAGGTTCTTCTCTGCCCAGAGTGTGATCAGCATCACCACCTTGAGGAACGACCTGCTGCGAGTGCCTCCTTGCTTCTGCAGATAAGCGACAGCTGCCATGTTGTCTAGATGTAGAAGTATTCTCTGGCCTCTGATTTGGGACGCCAAAGTTAGTGCTAAGAAGGCTGTCCTCATCTCCAAGATGTTGGATACCACTCCCTGGGTAGAACATGACCATCTACCCTGTATTCTGGTTTCCCCGGAATGGGCTCCCCAGCCCTGTCCGCTTGCATCGGACATAATTTTGATCCAAGGATGGGGGACCAGGTGACTAGGTTTGGAGAGGTTTTCTGGAACTGTCCACCAGTGAAGATTCCTGTGCATTACTCCCGTCAGCAGTATTGTCTGGGATAGTCGTCGTTTCTTCCAATGCGCCAAGAAACCTGTCTGGAACTACCTTAAGTGCCAATGGGCCCAAGGAACCATGGGTATACAAGGAGACACTGTGCAAATGAGGCTCAGACATTGTGAAGCTGTCAGATACGGGCTCCGGATGACCTTGATCATTCTCTGAGTGACAATCCTTGCCTTTGGCGGTGGTAATGACACTGTCCCCTCCTGAGTGTTGAACATTGCACCCAGGTAGATTATCTGCTGTGTGGGTGCTAGTTGACTCCTTTCGGAATTTATTAGCCACCCTAGCTCTTTTAGGGACTGTAGAAGAATTTCCCGGTGACATACCAACTGATCCGGATTGCTTGCTAGGAGGAGGATGTCGTCCGAGTAGTGGAATATCCTCAAGCCCCTTTCCCGCAGGGGAACCAAAGCGGATATTAGTATCTTGGTGAACACCCTGGGAGAGGTGCACAGACCGAAAGGCAGGGCTTGAAACTGTAGGTGGGTCCATCCCACTGCAAATCTCAGACATTTTTGAAATGCAGATAGAATTAGAACGTGTAGGTACGCATCCTGCAGAAATCATCCAATCTTATGGCTGGACTGCCTGAATAATCCTTTGCAGGGACTCCATTTTGAAGCTTTTGGGGCAGATATACCGGCTGAGCCTCTGAAGGCCTGTCACAGGCCTCCACCCACCTGTCCTCTTTGGGACCAGAAATAGGGTGGAGTAGACGCCTGCGAAGCGCTCTGCCAAGGGAACCAGAACAGCCGCCCCCTGAGGCTGAAGTGACGTTAGGAAGTTTTACAGAGCTTGAGCCCTTGGCGGAGAGGATGGAATCTGTTCCTTTGAAAGAATCCCGAGGTGGGGGATGAGAGAAATTCCAAAGGTGCCCCCATTGAAGTGTAGACAGAACCCAGGGGTCCTGACAGCATGTGGTCCAGACTGGGACAAAGAACTTTAGCCTGGCTCCCACCGGGAGTGCCTGGGCTACTCTGGCGTCAAAAAGACTGCTTCTGCTCCTGTGGAGCCGGAAAGGTCCTTCATCTTCCTGTTCAAAAGAATGTCTGAGTACCTTTCCAAGGTCTTTTGTTGTCTCTGGGCTGTCTTGACTGCCTAAATCTATTGGATTTGTCTGGCGGAATCTAGAGGACCTGCCTCTGAATCTTCGCATCCTTCTGTCCTGGGGAAGCACACCGGACTTCCCTCCTGACAGCCTGGAGATAGCTTTAACCATTTTGTCTCTGAATAGTGCTTTTCCACTGAATGGGATTTTGCACCAATTTTGTTTGGAGAATAAGTCAGCCAGCCAATCTTCCAGCCAGAAGACCCTCTTCACCATTACTGAATGCAACATGGATCTTGCAGAGCATCTGATCGTGTCAATGGCCGCCACCCTGACAAAGTCTGCTGACAAGTTCTTCCAAGGCTTTAATTATATCCTCCTTGGGGACATCCTGACGCAAAGCAGTCTCAATATTATATGTCCAAGATCTTATGGCATTTGATACCGATGTGAGGGCGATAGCTGGCTTACATGCTGCTCCCGCGGCTAAATAGCTCCTCTTCAGCTCCAGGTTGGTTCGCATGCCTAGAGGGTCTTTTGAAGGAAGCGGAATCCTCCATTGGTAAAGCGCGCTCTTTTTTTTTTTTTTTACGAGTCGCACCACCGATGCGTCTACCACTGGCATGGATTCTGTTAATGGGTATAGTTTATTGAACCAGCCCCATGAAAGTTTTCTATCAGTCTTTGCCCATTCATTCTGAATGACCTGGCTAATGTCGCCTCAACAAGAAGAGAACCTGCCTCCCTTTGAGGATGGGAAGGAACTCGTAGACTCTTGGGGAGGCTCTTCTGCTTTTCAGGTGACTGCAGTTTTGACTGCCTGGAAGAACAGCTTTACCAAGGAGAGACTGAAGCCAGAAGGTTGACTCCTCTGAAGAGTCTACAGGTGGTGAATCTCTAGCTGGTCAGCCTGACAGTGGCAGAGGTGTACTGACTGCTGCAGGACCAGGGAGATTAGGTTCTGTATCCTGAACCTGGGACAACTGCTGAAGTGGTTGAGCGGGGACCCAAGTCGCAAGCTCGGAGAAGGAGTCCTTCATTGTTCACTTGAGCAGGTCTACAGCGTGCCGATTTTCTAGCTCGCAGCCGGACTCATAGTCCATAAAACAGTCCTTACAGACCACTCTGTCTGGTAGTGGTGTGGCCCCACCTGTCCAGCATTTCTTCTTTGAATAGGTCCTAGGAGAGGGGGAAGGATCTTGTCCTCTGGATCTTGATCTCTCTGATCTATGACGTGAAGAATGAGACCTGCGGTCTGATCTGTCGTCATCACGTTGTCTTGAAGATTTTCTGGACCTCTTGGAGTGGGCAGGGCCACGGTGTAAGGAACTCACATTAGACAGTGAGCGCACTTTTTTTCTTTTTTTTTTTCAATACTCACATATAGTTGGTCACATACCTAATAGGGGTGCGAGGATCTTTGTTTGCAAGATAAATGACTAATTGCGAAGTTAGGCAAAAGGATCAGCTGCGGAAATTTAGTAAGAAAGGGAAAAAAAAGGAACTATGGAGTTTTTTTTTTTTTTTTTTAAATAACATACATTTATTTTAATTATTTTATCTAGCACCATTTTTTTTTTTTTTTTTTTTTTTTTTGAGAATAAACACAAAAAGGTAGCTACCACAGAGCAGCATCAGTGAAACCTAGCAGGGCACAGCTGAGGAGACTCTGACAGCTAACCCTGAATCTGAACATAACTAGGCTCAGGTGGATGGGCTAATAATCCCATAAACCACCATTGCAAAGTGACTCTGGAAGAAAAAGGGCAAATCTGGCCCCTCTTCCAGAATCCAAGATGGCCGCAGTGATGTCGAGTGATATACAAAACAAAACAAAAACTGTAGCCCACCTCTGATTTCGGGGGAAGCAATCAACAACTGCAAGCCTGTCAGAATAAAAGGCACCTGCCCCATCAAACTGACCGGACTTAAAGGGAGCATCACAAAAAATAAAACAACAAGCACACCCTTTTTTTTTTTTTTTTAAAGGAGACCTAACAGGCAAGTTAAAGGAAGGAAGGGATGGGAGAGGGGAGAGACAAAAAACAACATATGCCTAAAAATAAAATGGAAACCACCAGCCTGGAAAGATGTGAGCTGATCCTTTTGCGACTCCACTGCATTCATCATGGATGCGATAGCAGACTTCGTTCCTAAACGGAAACTCTGCGAAATGACCCCAACAGATCCACAGAGGGGTCTCCCAGCTTATTAGCGCTAATAGCGGCCCAAGAACAGGGACTGCGCCCGGGAAAGGCTAAACCCGGCGGACGCTGCCGATTGCAGAGGTATGGACATACATCTACTCTTCACCAGCACAAGAAGGAATGAGGGAAAAAAGGAGAATGTTGGGGGAGGGGCTATGCCTTTAATTTATTCTATTCACTAGCCCTGAAGGAGGAGTCGAGGCGGAGCTCTATCACAAGTATTACAAGTATGCTGCCATGGAGGCACCAGGCCACGATGCTTAGTTATGAATGAACACAGTAAGTGATCACAGACTCTGTATTCAGAAAAGGAAGGAGGCGGTAAATGACAGATTTACCAGCTCCTTCCTCGGCTCTCCATCCTGACAAATCCAGGATAAGATGGGGACCGGAGGAGGACCCGGGGAGGACACAGGGGGACAAATCGGTACAGCGATGGAGGGCAGTTACAAGTACCGATCTCACCGACAGCCTCGGGAGAAGAGAAGAAGCGGCTGCCAAAAGCTATACATTGAGATCGGTGCTTTTAACTGCCCCCCACCGTCACACCGATCATCTGTGAGGCTACCCGACCCCCAGCTACACTGAGATATACACTGTATATACCATTAGAGGAGATATACACTGTATATACCATTGGAGGAGATATACACTGTATATACCATTGGAGGAGATATATATACCATTGGAGGAGATATACACTGTATATACCATTGGAGGAGATATACACTGTATATACCATTAGAGGAGATATACACTGTATATACCATTAGAGGAGATATACACTGTATACTGTATACCATTAGAGGAAATATACACTGTATATACCATTAGAGGAGATATACACTGTATATACCATTAGAGGAAATATACACTGTATATACCATTAGAGGAGATATACACTGTATATATTATTAGAGGGTGAATCTGATAAATATCAAGATCAAATTTTTTTTTTTTTTTTTTTTAAGAGAAAAACGGAACTGTAATATATTATATGCTGGCCATACAAAAACAATGTCTTCCTTCTAAAAAAAAAAAAAAAAAAGATACGTTTGTTCGATTTTCTTATCATTAGTGGGGTCAAATAGATGGGAAAATTTAGAAAACAAAAAACTTCTTGGTCAAAGGAATTTTCAGACAGTATATGTGGTTTTTGTTCAGAAATTACATTAATTTTAAAAACGGAATGTTAAAAGCAAGTGACATTTTTAAAAACATTCTTTCATGCAGCGAATGTACAAAGATTTTTCGTTTGAATATTCTCATATAAAAATTGATCCATGTGGCCAGCATAAGGCCTGGTACAAAATCTATGCAGTTTGCCTTTGATCCGCTTCTGCAGTGGTTTTTGCTGAGCATGTTTGTGCACGTGATTTTGCTGCGATTTGCGTTTTTGCATCTTTTTATGCTTTTTTTGGCCAATTTGTTGTTGGGCAGATGAAAAAAAACAAAAACACAAATTGCTGCAAAAAACGCATTACATGCTTTTCTGCAGCTTCTCCATTGAAGCATATTCAACCAAAAAAGCAGCGTTTTGCATTGGAAAAAGTCCTTGCCCCTTTCTAAATACGCAGCAGCTGAAAAAAGCCATGGCTGAACTCCCCTTTGTGACCCCGTAAAGCCCCGAGTCTCACGGTGGCAGACTGCATTATTAGCCCCGAGATCGATCCGATACTGAGCGCCGCCGAATGTGGCCGAGTCCCATAGCAGGTCCCGCCTTCTGGAGCCTGCGCAACACCTACGATGGACATCCCACTGGTCCAATGCCGCGACCGCGGGACGTGTGACGTGTGACGTCCATCATAGGCGCTGCACTGGCTACAGAAGGCTGGAATTACAATACAGCCGCCGCAACGTCGCCACATTCCAGCTCGTGCTCGGGTGGCTCTCCTCTCAAGGCTCCTCGGCTCTCCTCCCCTTCAGCCAGGCTCCTTGGCTCTCTGATGGAATGATTGCCTGCTGCTGTGACGCCGCTGAGGTAGGTCAGAACCGTCAGACAGTGTTATAATGTATTTGTAAATGTCAGTGTATGTCAGGTAGGCCAGTGTATGTAGATAACTACAGTCAGTGCAGGTAGGTCAGTATATGTCAGGTAGGTCACGTGCTAGCAAAAAAAAAAAGCCCACGTCACATACAAACCACCCCCACCCGGTTACAGGCCTTGGACTTCGGGCTGAAGCCCCCGGTCTTTTTGCCACCCCGATACCAGGTCAGGTTAAATGCATACCAACGGTGGCCATACACACTTTTATTAGTCAATGTGCAAATCGTTAAATAACAATCAATCAAAATTGACATAACTTCCCTTCTGATTGATTTACAACTAGGATTGCAGTTGATCGGCTAGGGTAGGAAATGATCAATAGTTTTGTATTGATTGGCTGCACTGAGATGCTTAGTTCATGAATTTGATCGTATTTCTATCACATTATGAGATTGCAAGGTGAAAACAGATTGTTTCATATGTTCCAACTACTGTTTGAAATCCATTTCCTTGTGTGAGGAGAACAAATGGGTTGTCGACTGTACATGCATTACGCCATCAGGAGAGACTGATCAGAAAAGAAATGGATCATTGACTGAAGTGTGTATGTCCACTATTAGATGAGAGCTTGGTAAAAAAAAAAAACAACAACAGGGTTCATCCAAATATGGACAGTCTTGGGATTGGATTTAGGTAGGATAAATGCTTTGGGCTGCAAATGCAGTGTGCTTTTATTAGTTTAATGCACGGTCACCGCGCGGGCTACTTAAGAAACGGCACCAGCGGCCCGTTTAAGTGCACACATGCCGATGACGTCAGCGGCAGTGCATAGACTGAATATCTCTAAACTGTACAAGTTTAGGAGATATTCAAGGTACCTACGGGTAGGCCTTGTTATAGGCTTACCTGTAGGTAAACGTGGTGTAACAGGGGTTACAACCAATTTAAGTGTATATCAGACAGACATGTTCATCAGGTCATTTTGTGGTCTGAAACAACATTGGGTAAGAAACTTACAAAAGTTTAAGCCTATTTACCAAGAAATGTCTATTCATATGTGGCTGAAAAAAAAAAAAAGAAGTTCCATAACATGGGGCCTGTAGCAGAGAATAGAGCTGACCCCAGACTAAGTCCTGCATCTTTTGCGACTGACACAACATTGAGTCTTGCACACATACCATACTTACAACACAATGTGATTCAACACTATCTTCCCTCATACTCTTCCTTTTTACTAGAGGAAGTCATACTTCAGTGCTACAAAAGGGACACAAGGTAGGTAGTGCAGTAGCTCATAGAAAAGAAACACCAACTGCATACAACACAAGATCATCCAAATTGATATTTACTACAGTTCTCCTCAGACAGACAGATTGCATCCAGAAACAGAGTTTGCTGCTGCATACAGTGCGTCACTAGGCCCCCCACCCAGACACTGAGCAGGCTAGTACTTCGGAACGCATCGTACCTACCCAGTCCCAGGTCCCCCCTTTTTTCCAATCACAATGTCCCACAAGACTCCTGTTATTACAAACCTCAACCCCGGCAGATGCTCTAGCGTGGTGTACCCTCTTCCTAGTCATGTCAGAACCGAGGAGGAGGTGGCGTCTATAGTCCGGTGCAGTGAGTGGAAGGAAATAAAATTGCTTGGGTCCCCCATCATTGGGGAATCCCTCCTGCAGTGCTATGGTGTTCTGCTGGCGGGGAGCCTTCCCCACTGGCAAAATACAATGATCACTGCTGGGTGGCTACAGCCACTGGCAGTAATCAGGCAAAAAGAAACAATAACAGGCTGAATGTACTGAAATCAATTGATAGATCAACTTCAGTACAACCAGCCTGCCCATAGACAGATGGGAATTCAGCTGGTTGCTGCTGAACAGGCTTAATTTCGATCCATCCAAGGCTGGCTTAAATATCCAATAAGTTAAGGGGAAAAGCCATATCTGGCATACCTTGTATAAAAAAAGATCTATTACCTTTTCAAATCCAGTCACGTGATCCTGCAGCTCCTCTGTGTAATGCCCAGTACACACGATCGGAAAATCGGACAAAAAAAAAAAAATACTGGGCCGGATTCAAAGAGATTTGAGCATTTTGCCCTGCGCCCCCGCAATTTTTTGGTGCTGCCCTCGATTCACGGAGCATAAGCGTGCAAGAGCACGCAATTTAAATGATCCCGTAGGGGGCGGGAATCATTTAAATTAGGCGCGTTCCCGCGACGAGCGTAGAGCGCATGCTCCGTCGGGAAAGTTTCCCCGACGTGCATTGCGGCAAATGACGTCGCAAGGACGTCATTTGCTTCAAAGTGAACGTGAATGGCGTCCAGCGCCATTCACGATTCACTTACGCAAACTACGTAAAATTCAAATTTCGCTACGTGGGAACGACGGTATACGTAACATGGGCTGCCCCTGCTAATAGCAGGGGCAGCCTTGCGCGAAAACCGCCGTACGTAAACGACGTAAATTGCTCGCGCAACGTTGTGAATCGGTGTTCGTATGCAATTTGCGTACTATACACTGAGCACAACGGGAACGCCACCTAGCGGCCATAGCTAGAATGCAGCCTAAGATATGCGGGCATAAGAGCCTTATGCCACGCAGATCTTAGGCTGCAGTCGGCGTAGCGAGGTTCCTGAATCAGGAGCACTCGTTACGCCGGGGCAAGTAAGCAATTGCGCTGTGTAACCTATGGTTACACAGGCGCAATTGCTTCTTGAATCCACCCCACTGATTTCAAAGGCGATCGTACAATAATTTGATCGTTGGTACATAGCTTTTGAGATCCGATCACGACAGTTCATGAGAAATTATCCAAAAGGGACAAGCACAAAAAGTTCTCTCGTACGATACCAGAACGGATGATTTTTGTTTAATCAGTAAAGTATATTTCCAACGACCACGCAGGCACAGCAACAACAGAACACATTACATCGCTTCCAAAGATGTATTCTGTCGAACGAGAATTTTCGGAACTTTAGTAAACTCATTTAACATAAAACTAGCATGCAAAAAAAAAAAAGACGGCCATTCGTCAGATAGTCTCACCATGTGTACAAGGTTTAAGGGAACGCTTGAGAACAGCTGTGAATTCTGGAGCCGTGACGTCACCTATAAGGTTCCCATGGCCAAACCACTGTTGCCATCCCTCCACTTCCCTGCAGCATCCTTTCCCCGACACAGGGGAGCGGAAGCTGCAGGATCACAAAACTGGGCCAGAGCAAAAATAGGCAAGTACAAAGTTCTTTTTTTTCACAGGGTATGCAGCTTAGGTAGAAAGAGTTAGGGAATGTTGGCCTTTTCTTTCACTTTAACGTGGAACTAAAGTTTCGCTGTCAAAAACTGCAAACAGGCAGGTAGGCTTTTATTGCCGAAAAGACATGCAACTGCCTCTCTCAGCAATATAAACTGAGAAGAGCATGCGCAGCTCATCTTACAGTGCCAAGATGGTCTTCAAGTGCCAGAATGTCAGCCTGAAGACCAGCACTCAAAATGCCGGCCCAGGACCTTTGGACAGATATGTATTGAGACTTTAGCTCTGCTTTAACCACTTAACCCCCGGACCATATTGCTGCCCAAAGACCAGAGCACTTTTTGCGATTCAGCACTGCGTCGCTTTAACTGACAATTGCGCCGTCGTGCGACTTGGCTCACAAACAAAATTGGCGTCCTTTTCCCCACAAATAGAGCTTTCTTTTGGTGGTATTTGATCACCTCTGCGGTTTTTAGTTTTTGCGCTATAAACAAAAATAGAGCAAAAATTTTTTTCCTCAGTTTATTCTACACATTTTTCGTAAAAAAAAAAAAAAATTTGCAATAAGCGTTTATTGATTGGTTTGCGCAAAAGTTATAGCGTTTACAAAATGGGGGGTATTTTTATGGCATTTTTTATTAAAACATTCTTTTTACTAGTAACGGCAGCGATCAACGCTTTTTTTCGGTACTGCGACATTACGGCGGACACTTCTGACACATTTTTAGGACCATTGGCATTTTTATAGCGATCAGTGCTATAAAAATGCATTGATGATTACTATAAAAATGCCACTGGCAGTGAAGGGGTTAACACTAGGGGGTGGGGAAGGGGTTAAGTATGCTCCCTGGGTGTGTTCTAACTGTAGGGGGGGTGGACTCACTAGGGGAAATCACTGATCTTCGGTTCATACATTGTATGAACAGAGGATCAGCATTTCCCCCCGACAGGACCGAGAGCGGTGACGTGCAAACACGTGTGCCCGGCGGCGATGGCGCCCGCCGGGCACGCGCACGGGAGTCGGGGGTGGGCACCCCCAGTGGCCTGCGCGAGAAAAACATATTGACCAATATAAAATATAATTATTTAACTCAATTTTTTTTAAATAATAATAATAATAATAATAATAAATAAAAAAAAGTTTGGGAAGTTTGGAGATATAAACAACTTCAGCATTTTGTAGGTTCCCTCCCAAAAACCCCTTTGGGGGGTTGGTAGGCTGAACCCATGGGAAAAATTAGTTGATCAAATGTAAATAGTAGAAATTCCATGCCTATCTATCCCCAAGTTGTTGATGACACATTTAGAGGGAGGAGCCATGTGTCCAACAGAGAGTTGGGAATTAGAACTGAATCAGTCATTGCCTGAAACAATGAGAAGTAACGTTTTAGATTATGTTCACTCCACCTCTGTCGACACACGGATAAAATAAATTAATTTTAAATGATTAACTAAGTGGTATTATGTCTCAGCAAAACTACACACGATAAACCCCCAGGTGTCACCTTTATGTTGGAGGGAGTGCAGGGAGGTGGGAACTCACGCCCACATTTGGTGGCAGTGCCCTAAGATCCAGCTATACTGGGTGGAAATATTAGAGTTAATCAAGAAGATCCGTGGCATTGAGATTGGTTTGGACCCTTGTCAATGTTTGTTCCACGCAATAGCTATCCCTAGGAAGAAATACAAAGCAGCAATTTTTCCAATTCTACTAAATGCAGCGAAGATATGGATTCCGAAACCGTGGAGGGTAAAGCAAGCCCCGTCGATACAAAAGTGGTTGAGGGAGGTAGAAAAAAAAATAAGAATTATGGAGGAGGCAACGTACCAACATAAGGAATCTAAAAGTGGAGATATTAGAACCTGGAGGGGTTGGGCAGAGTTTAGACAGTCCCTGGTATATGTAGGCTATACGAGTAGGGAAGGCAGTACTTAAAGCGGGGGGTTCACCCAAAAAAAAATGTTTAACATTACATTCAGCCGAGTTGTCAGAATGACAATCGGCTGTTTTTATTTTTTATTTTATCCCCGTACATACCGTATATATTTTTCCGGGTATGTCTTCTGCGGGACTGGGCGTTCCTAACTGATTGACAGGCTTCCGACCGGCGCATACAGCGTGTCACGAGTTGCCGAAAGAAGCCGGACTGCGAGTCGGCTCTATACGGCGCCTGCGCACCGACGTTCGGCTTCTTTCAGCAACTCGTGACGCGCAGTATGCGATGGTCGGAAGCCTGTCAATCAATTAGGAACGCCCAGTCCCGCAGAAGACATACCCGGAAGTGGCGGTGAAAATACGGTATGTACGGGGATAAAAAAAAAAAAACAGCCGATTGTCATTCTGACAACTCGGCTGAATGTAATGTTAATTTTTTTTTGGAGGGGGGGGGGGTAAACCCCCGCTTTAAGGAACTCTGGTTTGTTTAGCCCAATGTAGGAGTAGTAGGCCTTCCCCTCTCTTCTCCCTTAGCGGTGGTGTTTTTTTTTGTTTTTGTTTTGTTCTTTTCCACGAGGAGGCCAGTAGGTATTGGAGTAAAAAAGTATTTTTGCCCCCTTAAAAATTAATAGAAATATATAGGATGTCACAGTAGTTAAAGGATAAGATATGGGAAAACGAGCATGATGCACTTTAAATAACATAATCTAGGTGGGTGGGCTTTTTTTTTTTCTTTTTAGTACAAGAGTGGTAAATAGGTAATGGGAAAAGAGTGACACTCCCGTCCCCTCATAACGAGTTCTTTTTTTTTCTGTTGTTTGTATTTCTAAATGTGACCCTTTTTATATGCTTATTGGAAATGTAATGAGAGCTATATTTGTGTATAAAAAAAATAAAAAAAAATGTATGTATGTATGTGTATATATATATATATATATATATATATATATATAATGTGTGTGTGTGTGTGTGTGTGTGTATGTATATATATATATACACACACACACACACACACACACACACACACACATACATACATACATACATATATATATATATATATATATATATATATATATATATATATATATATATATATATATACACACACACATATATACACACACACACACACTTATATAAAAAAAAAAAAATTTTTCTTAAAAAATGCCGTTCCCAGCACTACCTCCAGTTATGTCACTTTTCATCTGCAATCCCCAATGGCATCTACCACACACTACAAATTAAAAAGCATATTCCACGCATTCCCGGAGGAGGTAAATGTGGAATTACAGATAATGGCCCTGAAGAAAAAACTTAGCAACCTTGCCAAAGCAAAACAAACTGTAAGCTGAGGTCACGCTAACATCGTGGGTTATCTCACAGATTGCATTCTTCCAGAATTTTTTTTATTTTTTTTTGTGTATGGCCAATTTCATCGCCCTGTAACCTGGTGCACACAATAACAAACTCCTGTGAGCAACATTCAGGGTGAAAAATTTGCTGTGTAGTCAGCCGTATGATTCGGTCTTTACATCAGCCACTTGCACCTGCTCCTGCCATAATTTATTAAGACATGCCGTTAATTAGAAATGTATTAACTCACTGTTCTCTGGCTGGTAGCCAGCAAATTACAGGCATGATCCACAATGGCTTTTACTGGTTTCCTAGAAAAAAGTCAATGTCACCAGTATATCCGTTTGAGGAAAATCTAACATTCTAAGGCTCCATGCACAATGGCTTAAAAATTGCTGCTTCTACAGGAGTTGTGTTCTGCCTGTAGAAGCAGCTCAATGTTATCCTATGTGTCCATGTATATTATTATTATTATACAGGATTTATATAGTGCCAACGGTTTACGCAGCGCTTTACAACATCGGGGAAGACCGCAGTTACAAGACAATTCAATACAGGAGGGATCAGAGGGCCCTGCTCTTTAGAGCTTACAATCTAGAAGGCATAAGGACGATTACAGCCATATTGTAGCCCTGGTTCAGATTGGAGCGATTTGGCATGCAATTTGATGACGTCAAATTGCATGCCAAAATCGGTGGCACTTGCCGGTAATGGCGCCGTCCGAATCCCAAAAGTAGTTTCTGTACTACTTTTGGCTGCGATTTCCATTGAACCTATGCAGTTTTAGTGCCTTTTGCAGATTTGCACTATAGTCCATTTACCATGATTTCCTATGGAATACGTTTTGCAGTACAAATCTGCAAAAGGCACAAAAAAATGCATAGGTGTGCAGGAAAAAAAAAAAAACTGCTGGATTGTGTTTTTGATTGGAGCTGTGTGGCAGAAAAAAAAAAAAAAACCGATGAGCGTTTTTCTTTCGGACATTTTTTTTAAGCCCAAAACTATTATATATCAAAAGCGAATTTCCGCATAAGAAATAATGGAAACTCAGTTGATTTGTTAAACAAACATTTATTCACAAGTCCTTTAGATTATAGTTCATATAAAAAGATTATAGCAGTGTGATAGGTAGTGTAACCATGAAATGTCCATCCACAAATGAAAGCCTCTACAAGAGAGAAGAGAAATCCAGCAAGCGCTACAGAGTATACAAGAGAAGAGAGGCGCCTCCAAGTGTAGCAATAAGTTGCTAAATGTTGTACCTTTATTAAATGTAACCGTATTGCTACACTCAAAAGGTGCCGCGCCCCCCTCTGTTTTCTGAACCTTCAGGACTTGTTCACACCACAAAAACACACTACAGATATGTTCCAGATGCGGGATTTTAACCTGCCAGTGCATTTCTACTGCGTTTCCAGGTGCTTTTTTCCCCCACTGTACTGGGGTCCTGTGCATTTTTTATGTGTTCCAGTGCATTCTTTATGCATTTTACTGCGTTCCAGTACAGTTCAGTGCAACAAAAATTGCAGCATGTTCTACTTTTATATGGCTGGTTTGTTGGAACCATAATCGCAAAAGCACAGTGGGGGTTGCAATTTATTAAAGGGACACTAAAGGGTCTCTTTTTTTTTTTTAAATAACAAAACATCTTAAAAAAAACTTTCCTGCACTGTGCAGCTCGTTTTTGCACACGGTGGCCCCAATCCTGGTCTTCTAGGGTCCCCTGGTGGCTGTCTCTGCTCCTCCCCACATAATCTAACCCCCTTCATGGAAAGCGCTCTCCCAAGGGGGTTATCTTGTGGGCGCGCTCCCGTGATACAGCCGCCGACTATATCACACAGCCCCGCCACCCGGTGCGCCATGTCATTACATGTGACTGACAGCAGCGCGAGCCAATGGCTGCGCTGCGATCAATCTAGCAAATCTAGCCAATCGACGGCCAGACTTCGCAGAGAAGAGTACGCCGGGTGATGCGCACAGCAGATTTGGGCTCAGGTATGTAAAACGGAGGGGGGGGGGGGGGGCGTCATTGCCAGGTTTTTATTTCACCTTAATGCATAACGATGGGAAAAAAAATACGAACCTTTACAACCCCTTTAAACCTTGATTGTGGTGTACTCCAACTTTGGTGGTCAATGTGAAATCTACCCATTACCTTGGTGGTCAGTGTAGATGAGAGTTCACAGAACCCCCTAGTACAGTGATGGCGAACCTTGGCACCCCAGATGTTTTGGAACTACATTTCCCATGATGCTCAACTACACTGCAGAGTGCAAGAGCATCATGGGAAATGTAGTTCCAAAACATCTGGGGTGCCAAGGTTGCCATCACTGCCCTAGTAAATACAAGAGGAACCCTAGTTAAAAGGGGTAGTAAACTAGAAGGAAAAAAAAAAAAAAAAAGGAGAAGAAGGGGGTCCTGGGTAGTTAAGCATTTATACATTGCATACCTGCATTATAGCATACTTACCTTAAAATGAAGCCCTCCAGCAGCACGCTGTCTCCACTGACAGGGCTTCCATCTTCACTCAGTCATCCCTCCAGGTTCACAGGCCCCAGACACTTGAATGGCAGGGCCACGGTGACATCACTCCCTCGCATGTGAATGGAACCCACAGCCGTGGCACAATACTCCGAATTGACAGCATATTCAGGCTGCTGCCCATTTAGAGTGCGAGATACATCACTGGTTGCTTCCAATGTGAATATCTCCCAAACACTGCAAGTTAAGGAGATATTCACTGTACCCATAGGTAACCCTCTATATGGGGTAACCCTCTATATAGGTTTACCTGTAGGTACAAGTTAAAAAGCGGAGTTTACTTCCACTTTAGGAAAGGCCAATAAAGCGATCTTAGGTGATGATCCCATCGTTCTGCGGAATGTCCCTTTTATCTTGCTTGGGAATAAAAAAAATGAATAAAAAAAATTACCAGCTGTTATCAAAAGACTTTGTAGATTACAGAACATAGGCATGCAGCAATCCGATTTTTTTTTTTTTTTTTTTTTTTTTTTAAACAAACACCACACAGAGTTTCACTTTAAACCTTTTGGAGAAGCAATTTTTCTTTATTTCTGTGTCAAGGCTCCTTAAAGGTCATCTAATTTAGATGGCGGTAAGCTGCTTAATCAGCTGCTATTCTCATGTGCTTTCACCTAGCTGCTCCTTGGTCGGCCTTGAATCCCCACATCTCGCCAACAAGACAGTTCCAAGTATGAAAACTAGGTTCACAGCAGATAAATTAATGTACAAAAAGCATGCAGCTTCCCCTCAACCTCCATCACAGTATAACAGAACATACTGTACAGGCAAAACTGAAATCACGCATTATAAATAAGGAGGTCAAATAGGATCAGAATAGTCAGGACTTGTTAGTTCAAGGATGTACTTCTAAATGATGGAGCACAAGAACCAACACAGCGTGCCAAAATGAACAGTCCATTTGCATCTATGTTTTCTGGTGCTCTGAAAGGCAGCTGCATTTCTTTACATTGTATACAGTATGTGCACTGGGGTGCAATTTAGCATTAAAGCGGCAGTAAGCCCAGGTTCACACTGGGCTGCGGGAATGAAGCCGTGCGAGTTCAGCTGTACTCGCACAATTTCACTCCAGCTTGTCAGTCGCGATTTTGGCAGCGGTTACAAAGACATCTGTGCAGATGTCAATGTAAATCGCAGCCCGAAATCGCAAAAAGTAGTACAGAACCTACTTTTTGAAATCGCTGCAGCACCGCGGATGCAGCGTCGAACCGATTAGGACAGTCTCATTGCCGGTGATCTGCTGAGCTGGTTCTGGCTATCGTGAAAGTTCCTGCGCAGGCGCAAAGTGATCTGCCGAGATGGTTCCAGCCATCGTGAAAGTTCCTGCGCAGGCGCAAAGTGATCTGCCGAGATGGTTCCGGCTAACGGGAAAGTTCCTTCAAGGACTGCGCAGGAGCAAACTTGTCGACGGAAATCTCCGAACCTCGGCCGGCATCCAGGGCGACGTGGATTTAGAGGAAAGTGGCCAGTCGGCCTCATGTCCTCGCTTCGCTCGGACGGATCGCTCCGCTCGCTCGGCCTCCTGGCTCTTTTTTTTTTTAACATCCTCCAATCCACAGGGATGTTAAAGAATGAGCCTGGATGCCGGGCGAGGTTCGGAAATTTCCGTCGGCAAGTTTGCGCCTGCGCAGTCCTTGAAGGAACTTTCCCGTTAGGGGAACCTTAAGGACAAGTCACCAGCAAATATATCTCTCTCTCTCTCATATATATATATTTTAATAACAAATATTATATATATATATATATATATATTTATATTTATTTTTTTACTTAATGTTTGGGGGGGTTCTAAGTAATTTCAAGTAAAAAATACGGATTTAAACAAATTTTAAACAAAAAGTTACAGAAAAGGCCTGGTTTTCAAGCAGTTAAAGCCAAGCGCAATTACGATTAAGTTGCTTTATCCTAAAAAAATAAAAATATAAAGAATATTTGCAGAGACCTGAAGCGGTGACCTATCCCAAGAAATAAAAAAAAAGTGACAACGAGGGAACTATACATGAAACGTGAAAAGGCTGAACATACAGTGTATTTGCGTCATCATGGTAATTTTTATTACAGTTTGCAGAGCTGGACTGTGTACACTGGGAGAAAAGCCAGCACGGTGAGATCATGCTGCAGGAATGAATGGGTTACATCATAAAAGACATGTGAGCCACTGACCCACTAATAGACATTGCAACCTCTCATCTATACTCTCCTTTATAGTTTCTGCAATGCAAGATAATGCACTAGAAACAGGAAAGAGCAACCTCCAAATTGTCCATTACACTGGACACTTTCATCTAGAAAATGCTCGAGTTTCAGAACAGAGCCAACTTCCTTCTTTTCATCAAATAATCACCTTTGTTACAGGATTGTTTTTACAAAACCAAAAACGGAAAACTGCATTCAGAGTTGTTCTTTATTTTACTGAAGATAAAAAAAAAAAAAAAGAAAAATTAACTGGCCATACAAATTGACTTGGATTTCCCCATCAATGCCAATGGCGTGGATGGTCGACTCTTCCCTGACAGCTATTGTATTGTGACAGCCGACGCCCACAGCTGTCAGAAAACCCAAACCGTGATCGCAGCCGATTGGCTGACTTTTCTGCCTGGCACCTTACATTTCTTAATCAAAGTTTGTCGAGCTGGGTGATGTCAGTGGGCCACAAAGGGCTTGAACTTTGACCCATTCCTTTGAGCCATGTTTGGTCATCTTTACTGTTAAATAAATATATTGTGCTATTAGGGAGAATATACTCACTAGCAGCTCCTAAAGCTGCCGCATTTTACATTTTCCCCATGGCATATATGAAGACTTATGCCACGTACACACGACCGGTTTTAATGTCATGGAAAAAAACTAAGTTTTTCTCGACGTGATTCTTGTCAAGCCTGATTTGCATACACACGATCGTGAAAAAAAAAAATGCTCGAGCAAAGCGCGGTGACGTACAACGGCACTATAAAAGGGGAAGTTCCATTCGATTGGCGCCACCCTTTGGGTTGATTATGCAAATTTCCCTTCTCATAAATTGCTTCTGAGCATGCACGTTTTTTTTCCCTGTCGTTAAAGCGTACACATGACCATTTTTCACGACGAGAAAAACGATGACGTGAAAAAACGACGAGAAAAAAAAAATAGAGGCTGTTCTAAATTTTTAATGCCAATTTTTCACTTCGAGAAAAATGCTCTGGAGCCCACACACAATCGTTTTTAATAACCAATTAAATTTTTTTTTTTTTCTCATCATGAAGAACGGTCGTGTGTGCGCGGCATTAGCACTGCTTAGCTACAGGAAGTAGATTTTTATATGTCCTGTGAGGTTCGCTCTAGGTTTTTGCTGCAGTTGATAGCACAAAACCCAGATTAGTTTAAGCAGAGTGCAAATTTGGTGTTTGCTATATAGCAATAACAGTTTGCAGATTAGCTTTTTGTACATCCTGAAGTTGGATTTTGAGTTTGAGTCTATGGTTGGGTGATAAAAAAAAACAAAACAAAAAAACTGTTTTATTTGATCGTTGGGTCCCAAAAGTAAAACACAGCCAGTTGAATATTTTGATTTCACATGTGCATCTCAAGGGCAAATAATATGGCAAATTGAAAATCATTGCATTTTGTTTTTAACACAATGGGTGCAACTCAGGGCTCAAGTCCTGCGGGAACGGAGTTCCTGCACTTTTTTCACAGCAGGAACGCAGTTCCCTTTGCAGGACTAGAGCAGCCGAGCCGCCCGAGCCAATCCTTCACTAAGCGGCGATGCCCAGCTCGAGTCACTGTCAGGGGCAGGCGAACCTTAGTAATCCTTTATGTTACTGGCCACTTCCTGTATATGGATTCATCGGGTAGTGTGCGGGTATTCGGTCACTTCCTCGATGCCGCAATGTCTCCTGGGAGCTTTTGTCATTGTTCCCAGGAGACATTGCGGAGGTCTGTCGCGAGTTATCGCGGGATTTAGAAAGAACTTTCGAGAAAGTGACAGAATACCCGCACACTACCCAATGAATCCATATACAGGAAGCGGCCAGTAACATAAGGGATTACTAAAGGTACAGTGGATCGAAAAAAAAAAAAAAATGCGGTTTATTAATTATGCATACGAGTGTATCATTTTTTTTTTGGTGGGGGGAGTGGATCTTGGGTGGGAGTTCCCACACTTTTTCCCCAGGTCTTGACCCCTGATGCAACTGTATTAAATGGTATAAAAAAAAAAAAAAAAAAAAAAAAAAAGAAGAGGAAAAAAAAAAAAAAAAAGTGGCCCTGGTGACAGAACAACACATAATACTTCAACTGGACTGGCCCATAGACACTGAGCATAATTGTATAACAAAGGGTACTGACAGTGAAGTCATAACAACAACATGTGTGTGACATCCACGAGACAGGTAATCACATTAACGACCGGCTGCCATAGCAACAAATTGGAGTTTGGCCAAAGGCCAAGATTCCCTTAATACCAAGTTATTTGTTTTCTTTCAGCTCTGAAACTCCGACTCTGAACTTTTTCCCATTCAAGTGACCGAAGTGCTTCCCTCTCCAGTCAGCGATTCACTTAACTCATAATGCCAATTCATGCCCTTCATAAATGACACATCAAGACATGCATAATGTGAATCAGGAATATATCCAACACAAACGATGACAGACTTGCAACATTTCACTTTGCATTGCAAATCCTTCTCTATCCCATAATCAAAAGCTTGGAGACTTGCTCGGGGCATTTCTGCGGGTAACACATTTACCACCCGATCTGTTGCCATGTTTCAAAGTTAAAACAGGTGAACCTCCTAGACCAGATCTGATGCATGTTAGACAAATGCAACAATAATTGAGACCACTAGAGGGGGCAATTCACAACACATACTAAATAGAAAACAGCAAACTGCAACTCTGGCTTCAACTCCAATATAAAACCCACACAAAACTCATTTTATTATAGGCTACATGTAGATCATTTTCTGTACTCTATCCATGTAGAAAGGTTCTGGACTGGCTGATTACTAAAGAAAAATTAGGGATGATGTACAAAAACGTCAGAAAAACAATGGAAAGATGTTGATCACAGCAACACATACTTTATTCCTTTTTTTTACTTCAACTAGTAGCCATTAGGCATTTTAAAATACATCAAAAGCCAGGATAATGCAATGCCCTACCTACCGTATTTATTGGGGTATAGCACGCACCCCTAAAGTTGCAGCGGATTCCTGTGGAAAAAAGATTTTTTGTACTTACAGTTTTGGTGTCTTGTGCGGCGTCCATCGGCGGCCTCGTCGGGTCCGGCGTCCATCTGCGGCTTCGGGTGTCCTCTTCGTCGGGTCCGGCGTCCTTCTGCGGCGTCCTCGCGTCCTCCCCACTCATTTCCCGCACCGAGTTTGAATACTGCGCCGACATATACAGAGCGCAGTACACTCGTGTATTGTCGGGCAGGCTCGGCAACTCTCGCGCTGACGTCCTGTACGTCCAGGACGTGAGCGCGGAAGGAGCCGAGACTGTCCGACTAAACCCGAGTGTACTGCGCTCGGTATATGTCGGCGCAGTATTTAAACTCGGCGTGGGAAAGCGGGTATCGGCGTATACCGCGCACCCACGATTTTGCCCTGATTTTCAGGGCAAAAAAGTGCGCGGTATACGCCGATAAATACGGTATTTACACAAATGGGTTTAAGGCTAGGTTCACACTGACCGCGGGAATAAAATTGTGCGTGTTCAGCTGAACTCGCAGGATTTCATTCCCGCATGTCAGTCCCGACTTTGGGGGCGATTTCAGAGACATCTGTGAGGGTTTCTGCACAGACGTCTATAAATATCATACCCTGGAGTCGCCAAAAGTAGTAGAGAAATTACTTTTGGGAATCGGTGCGGCGCCGCAATGCGCCGTCGCACCGATTCAGACAGACAGTGCCATTGCTGGAAAAAGCCACCAATTTGGCATGCGATTTGACATGTCAAATCACTGCAATGTGGACCAGGGCTAAAGCTAGGGTTAAAGTGTTACTAAACCCAGGACCCTGCATGCACTATATCTGGTCTCCCACAGTACACAAAACATGAAAATGCAATAGTTTTACTAATATAAACTGCTAAATAGCTCTTCTCATCAGCAGTACTATATATAGCAGTCTTGTGACTTCTGTCAGTGTGTGGTTAAAGCTTGTAGTTTTCATTCTGCTCTTGCTGTCCTATAAAACCGCAGGACCCCTGACCCTCTGTCTGGACAGTGCCGATTGGCCCTGTGCTGATTACAGGCACCCTCCCAAGGAAAAAAAAAAAAAACTCTAGCAATACACACCAAACTGAGCACGTGCGCCTGACTCCTTTCATATGCTATCCGGAGATGGGATGGAATCACTGGAAGAAGGTGAAGATCAGAGGAGACATGATGAAACAGCCTTTTTACACGATGCAGAGGATTAACCTCTTAGGTTCCACAGCGAGTATAACAAGCAGGCTTTACTGCAGATACAGACTGGTTTTACTGCTGTGGGTTTAGTAACACTTTAAAGCTAAACAGGAATTATTTTTGTATGCATATCTCTATCACCTGATGGGCCACTGGGGAAGCAGACAATCACTGTAGTAGTCAGCCCTACTAGGGTGATAGCCGTGATCTTCTATATTCTGCTCAGGTTCTGTGTAAGTAAACAATACAGAGCTCTGACCTGTCAGCAGGGATGTGCTAGTTTTTGTTTCACTACAAAAGCTGGGAATTATAAAAATAAAAACCACACACACACACACCTTCATGAAAGCACCCCACAAAAGTACACACATAATTACTGGTTAGGAATACATTTAGGCCCGATTCACACCTATGCATTTGTAGTGCTTTTTGCACTACAGTCCATTTAACATGGTTTCGCGTTCTGTAGTGCAAATCTGCAAAATGCACAAGTGTGAATCAGGCCCTAACCCTTTAATAGCCCTAGATGTTTAACCACCTCCCAGCCAGTGTCATTAGTACGGTGCATACTTTTAGCACTGATCACTGTATTAGTGTCACTGGTTCCCACAAAGTGTCAGTTAGTGTCAGACTGTCTACCGCAATATCGCAGTTCCGCTATAAGTCGCTGACTGCCACCATTACTAGCATAAAACTAAAATTCCAGTATACCGTATTTATCGGGGTATAGCGCGCTCCATCGTATAGCACGCACACCTAAAGTTGCCCGAATTCCTGTGAAAAAAAAAAAATGTTGTACTTACAGTTTTGGTGTCTTGCGCGGCGGCCTCATCGGGTCCGCCGTCCGTCTGCGGCTTCGGGTGTCCTCTTCGTCGGGTCCGTCTTGTATCATCGGGCAGGCTCAGCAACTCTCGCGCTGACGTCCTGTACGCTCAGGACGTCAGCGCGAGAGGCGCCGAGACTGCCCGAAGAATATACACGAGTGTACTGCGCTCGGTATATGCCGGCGCAGTATTCAAACTCGTGGCGGGAAAGCGGGTATCGGCGTATACCGCGCACCCACGATTTTGCCCATGATTTTGCAAAATAGTGCGCGTATACGCCGATAAATACGGTACATACACCATCGTTTGTAGAAGACGCTAGAAAACTTTTGCGCAAACCAAGCAACATACTCTTATGGGGAAAAAAAGCCCTATTTATGGGGAAAAAATTTACATAACATGTCATTTGTGTGCAGCGATGCATGACCACGCAATTGTCAGTTAAAATAATGCAGTGCCATATCGCAAAAAAAGACCTGGTCATGAAGAGGGGCTCAGGGTAACTCCTCCAGAGATCAAGTGGAGAGAGAGGGAGGCCTGGTTCACACCTATGCAGGTTGCAGTTTGCATATTCCAGGGGTATTTTGCGTTTTTCAATACACTGTCTTCAAAACAGAAAACGCACTAAAACATGCATAAGTGTTTACCAGGCCTCAGCGGGCAGGCTAAACTCAACATACAGGGGAAAAAGTCGATTTTTACAGTTGTCAATACCTTTAAAATTTCCTGATCACTTGGACATGCATTTTTCCTCTAAAGGTAACCCGGGACTATGTCTTTTTCATCTGCTCAGTTTAAACCGTCCAGGTTTATTTACTTGAAGCAAACAGAGAATGGGTGTTAGTACGAACAAAATAAATGGTCTACAATAATAGGCGACAGCTGCAATTCCAAACACTGGCTGCCTAGGTCCTCTGATTTGTATAGTCCCATGTATAGCAGCAGTGCACAGCTTCATCAGCAACTTTTCGGCCGCATTCACACCTGAGCGTAGCGTTTTTGGTGTTTTTTTTCTCGGCGTTTTGTCGTGCGTATTCACGCGTTTGCATACAGCGTTGTCCGACGTTTTTGAACTTCAAAGTTTTTTTATTTTAGCCAATAGGAAAAATGATCATCTCTTTCATCACTTGTTGCTATGTTTGTAGATTTTTTTGTATCTTCTTCCTGGGTGAATGTTCTATTTCACAGAACAGATTAAAGCGACAAAAACGCCCGTAGAAACGCTCATTGTCACGCTAGACGGTTGAATCGAGCTTTTCCATTAGTTTCTATGGGAATACAAACGTTCAAAAACGCCCAAATCAGCTTGATTCGCGGGTCAAAGAGGGTCCAGAACTTGTTTGGGCTTCAGGCGTTCGGCTTCAGGCGTTTTGGAGTGGTGATGTGAACCATCTCCATTGAGAATAATGGATTTTTCCCCTCTAGCGTTTTATAGCTTCAGGCTACGAAACGCTCAGGTGTGAATGCAGCCTTAATGAACCAGGAGCTGTGGAAGAATGGTCCGCGTTTAGTAAGATTCAGATGGGTGACCTCCATTTACCTGCGAGGTTGTGCCTATGGGAGCTGCCATGGCTGGCAGTGGGACTGGTCTTCTCTTCCCCTGTTTATTATTTCATGAAAGACAAGCAGGGAGCGTGTCAAGATAAAACTCCTAAGGCCACCATCTTTTCTTCTGATGTCATCAGGGGACAGGTCTTTTCTTGGTTGCAGTCATACCCCTGATGACCTGGCTCACTAACAGGCCAGGTTTTATGTATTACCTTGGGGAGATGCAGACTAGAATACTGCAATCACTGAGGAGCAAATGATATCAGCTGTGATGTATTTCAGTTATCTTGCAAACCTGGCCTGTTAGTGGGCCCTGCAGGACAAGGTTGATGACCACTGGTGTAGAATGTCTGGTATATGCACAATGGATGGCCATGGAGCCTCCTGGGATGCCCACCGTGGTACCTGAGGAGGGTGCAGGCAGCTGCAAATGTGTAAGGGGGGGGGGGGTTTGGTTTGATGGGCTATAAAAAAAGTTTTTAGAGGGGGTGAAGGCCCACTTTAGCCTAAGCAAGACAAAATTCTCCAATATCATTTGGGCCTGCAGAAAGAAGTGGTGTTTTCTCAGAACAGTCCTTCTTTGTGGTTTCTACATACCACAGAACCCATTAAATACAATGCAGTGTAATCCAATACAGAACTCTTCCCAATCTACTTCCCCAATTGAAAAAGGAAGTTCCTCTTCCATGTTATGAATGGATTTGCAATAGTTCAAACCCTGCTGCAGCTCACAGAGCACACCTGGGCAATCCTGACCAAGGATATGACAAAAACGTATTCGAGGTTTAACACACGTGATTGGAGACATCTGTGGAATCCTGCGGCAAGAATCTGCAGATTCTGTCATCCAGGACTGATAGTCTGTCCCTAACCACATGTAAACTCTGAACAAACCACTTTCGCGTTCACTGAGAAAATGCCACACACAGGTAAACGCTTATGCAGAAGCCATCAGAGTTCACCCAAGCACAGCCACACAGGCAATTTACTTGGATTGTACACGACACATGTGGGAGTTATTTACTAAAGGCAAATCCACTTTGCACTACAAGTGCAAAATGCACTTGAAATTGCACTGAAAGTGCAGTCGCTGTAAATCTGAGGGGGGAGATCTTAAATGAGGGGAAACTCTGCTGACTATCATTCAATCATGTGCAAACTAAAATTCTTTTATTTTTCTTGCATGTCCCCCTCGAATCTACAGCAACTGCATTTCCAAGTGCACTTTACACTTGTAGTGCCAAGTGGATTTTCCCTTTAGTAAATGACCCCCTCTGTGTTCCAGAAAGTGCTGGGGATTTTGCGCCTTAGTACAGTGGAGCTGCTAAGCGTCTGCGTGTATGATGATACCTACTGTATATCGGTATTTGTACCTGAAGACCTTTGGTTCTTATAAAGCTTGTGGTTAAAGTGGATGTAAACCCTCACATATTCCAAGTGAAGTGAACAGCCTCAGATGATACACAGAGATGAAACAAATCTACCTACATAAGTTTTACATGTATATCTACTGTCTTCACATTTATATATTCTTTAGAAAGTTCACTTAAAGCGGGGGTTCACCCTAAAAAAAAAATAATTCTAACATGCCATCTAGCATACTAGCGTGAGCTACAGTATGCCTTTATTTTATTTTTTTGCGCCATACTCACTGTTTAATCCCGGAGATAAGTTTCAGTCTAGTAGGCATTCCTAGTCAGAGGGGAACATGATTGACGGCCGGCTATGGCGCTCACGCCTCACGGAAATAGCCGAAATAGGACGTGGCTCTTCACGGCGCCTGCGCAGTCAGCTCCGATGTCTGTGCGCAGGCGCCGTAAAGAGCCAAGTCCTACTCGGGAGGCGTGACGCACAATAGCTGGCCGTCAATCATTGTCCCCTCTGACTAGGAACGCCCATTCCCCGCGGGGAGCCTGAAACTTATCTCCGGGATTAAACAGTGAGTACGGCGCATTTAAAATAAATAAAGGCATACTGTAGCTCACGCTACTATGCTGTATTTCTTGCTAGAAACTTGAATTTTAGGGTGAACCACCGCTTTAATGTTAGAGATTTTCTCTTCCTGTTCAGCACTGAAAGTGAAGCCTGGGCATACAGCCAGGACAGCTGATTGGAGGAAAGGCACAAACACCCAGATAAAAAACACAAACACACAGTTCCCATTTCACTTAGGGGAGAAATGACTGATCGTCTGTTCATACAATGAATGAACAGAAATCTGTCATTTCCTCTAGCAAGTCCCATCCCCCCTTCAGTTAGAACATGCAGAGGGAACACAACCCCTTGATCGCCCCCTAGTGTTAACTCCTTGCCTGCCAGTGACATTTACACAGTAAATCAGTGCATTTTTATAGCACTAATCGCTGTAAAATTGTCAATGGTCCCAAAAATGTATCCGATCTGTCCACCATAACATCGCAGTCCCTATAAAAAAAACAAAAAAAACAAACACACACATACATCGCCACCATTACTAGTAAAAAATAAATAAAAATAAAAATATATAAAAATGCCATAATTCTAGCCCAGGGCTCGACAAATTCCGGTCGCCAGGGCGACTAGAAATAGGGTCTTGGCGACTTGGCTTGGAAGGGGGGGAGATGTGAGATGGCGCCATCTGGTGGTGAGCCGTTGGTATTACTAGTTATTACCACCAGATGTGTAAGCTGGCGCCATCTGGTGGTGGCCGTTGGTATTACAAGTTAAGCATTACAAGTTAAACAGCAATTCAAATGTAATTTTTCACTATTTTCACTGCCATCTTCTTCCCTCTAATTAGAACCCCCAAACATTATATATATTTTTTATCCTAACACCCTAGAGAATAAAATGGCGATCGTTGCAATACTTTCTGTCACGCCGTATTTGCGCAGCGGTCTTTCAAGCGCACTTTTTTGGGAAAAAATTACACTTTTATAATTAAAAAATAAAACAGTAAAGCTATCCCCATTTTTTTTTTATATTATGAAAGATAATGTTACGCCAAGTAAATTGATACCCAACATGTCACTCTTCAAAATTACGTCCGCTCGTGGAATGGCGACAAACTTTTACCCTTTAAAATCTCCATAGGCGACGTTTAAAAAATTCTACAGGTTGCATGTTTTGAGTTACAGAGGAGGTCTAGGGCTAGAATTATTGCTCTCGCTCTACCAATCGCGGCGATACCTCACATGTGTGGTTTGAACACCGTTTACATATGCGGTTGCTGCTCACGTATGTGTTCGCTTCTGCGCGCAAGCTCGTCGGGACGGGGCGCGTTTTCTGGCTCCTAACTTTTTTAGCTGGCTCCTAGATTACAAGCAAATTTGTCAACCCCTGTTGTAGCCTCTATTTTAGACGCTATAACTTTTGCGCAAACCAATCAATATCCGCTTACTTTACCAAAAGTATATATTTTTTTTTTTTTTTTAATGTGGAATATTTATTATAGCAAAAAGTAAAAAAGATAGTGTTTTTTCTAAATTGTCGCTGTTCTTTTGTGATCAAATACCACCAAAAGAAAGCTCTATTTGTGGGGGGGGGGGGGGGAAAGGATGCCAAATTTTGTTTGGGTACAACATCACATGACCGCGCAATTGTCAGTTAAAGCGATGCCGTGCCAAATTGTAAAAAGTGCTCTGGTCAGGAAGGGGGTAACATTTTCCAGGGTTGAAGTTGTTCCATCATCAGTTAAATTAAAAGTGAGCAGCTTCAAAACCTGTAGCTGCTGACTTTTAATATTAGGACGTTCACCTTGTTCCAGGATCCAGCGCTGTCCTCACTCACCCGGTTTCTTCACTGGGCTTCGGTCCCGAGCGCGGCATACAAGACCCCTTTCACACTGGGGCGGTGCGGGCGCTAGCGGTAAAGTGCTGATACTTTTACTGGCTCTTTACCGCTGTTAAAGCAGTGCTTTTTGGCAGCTAGCGGGCTGCTTTAAAACCCCCGCTAGCGCCTGAAGAAAGGGTCAACAGCGCATGTGTTGCGGCACTGCCGAAAGTGCTTTGCAGGCATGCCGGCAGCACTGCCCGTTCATTTCAATCACCGCCCCAGGCTTTCACACTGGGGTGGCTTGAGAGGCGCCATTTTTTTAGCGCTAAAAACGTCTGAAAAGCACCCCAGTGTGAACTGTGGGAAGCTGGCTGCGACGGCTTGTGGCTTCACAGCCACCTGCTTACTGCGCATGCCCGAGCCGTGCTATCCAATTGGTCCTGCAGCTTTATGGGACTGGTGACGTTTTCCAGAGACTGTGGGGGAAGAAAGGGGGGGGGGCGAAAGCCCAGCAATGGCAGTCTACTTAAAATCTCAGTATATCTCCAGACACATTTCCAGTGGTAGTTTAATTCATTTCATTCAACAGACATTCCCACAGACAAACACTAATGAGTGTATCTGCGGTTCCAATGGTGGAGCACCTTGAGTCATTTCTCACCTGATCAAGGGTCACCTATAAGCACAATGCTCACATAGCCATAAAGAGAGAAGTCTGCCTGACTGTACACATTCATCTACAAAGGCACGGGAGCTGAAACCCTGTCAGTTCACATCACATGCATTACTATCTCAACCCTTCATCTCTCAGCCACTAAATCTAAACGATACACTTTTCACGGTCATGGATACACTTAATAGAGTGCTTAGAAAAAAAGGGTTTACAAGTCAAAATTTCACTTAATGCCTCAGTAGCTGCACCAAATTCAATAGATGAGGGGGAGCAAAACACTAGCTAAATTCTGTGTGTGCAAATAGAACACTTGTCCCAAAATGGGAGAGAGTTACTAATACTGGTGCATAGTAACCAATCGGCTTTCAGATTTTGTGTGCTCCTGTTTTAGTAAACACCCTCAATATGTTCATGCAGCATTTTGGTTTCAGGCCCCACCATTGTTTTTATAATGTAAATCAGAGCAACGGTGACCCCACAGATTTCTATGGACATTTCTCATTTGCTGCCCATTGACAGGTCCTGAGAAGCGGTGGCATGGTGACATCACAATGCCCAGACTGCAGCAATGGGTCACTATGTCGGCATTATAAAGCTGTTCAATTCTTGCAGGGATCCTCAGACTACGGCCCTCCAGCTGTTGTAGAACTACACATCCCATGAGGCATTGTAATACACTGACATTCACAGACATGACTAAGCATGATGGGAATTGTAGTTCCTGAACAACTGGAGGGCCGTAGTTTGAAGACCCATGCTGTATGGCGTCCTCATGCCTCTGCCAAGTAATACAATAAATATTTAGCCCTTTATGTGGTCTCTCCTAAACCCGTTGGCCAATATACAGACAGGCACATATGATTTGAGGGTGGCAGACACTCGTGATCATGTGCACTTGAGCTGCTTGTCCCTTGCAAGTGTAAATAGGTTACATTTCATTCAGTGCCTTCTGATTTAGCTACATATTTTTTGACATTTATATAACTTTAGAAAAATCTTAAAAGCTGAACTCTGGGGTTCTTAACCACTTAAAGGGGAGGTTCACCCTAAAAACGACTTTCTCTTATTACACTGGCCCCCCACATTACAATACAATTATGCCCGTTAGGTTTTTTTTGTATGCTGTACATACCTTAGTACAGCTAATTCACCCATGGCTTCCGGGTTGCGAGTCCCGCGGGAGTGGGCGTTCTTAACATGCTGGTGATTGACTTTTTGACAAAAAACGAGCTCCCCCCTGTCGCGTAAGCCGCTTCACGATTGCCGAACGGCGGTGCGCAGGCGCAGTATAGCACCGACTCGCCGTTCGGCTCCTTTCACCAATCGTGACGCAGCTTACGCGACGGGGGGAGCTCGTTTTTTGTCAAAACGTCAATCACCAGCATGTTAGGAACGCCCACTCCCGCGGGACTCGCAACCCGGAAGCCATGGGTGAATTAGCTGTTCCTAAGGTATGTACAGCATACAAAAAAAACATAATAGGCATAATTGTATTGTAATGTGGGGGGCCAATGTAATACTAGAAAGTCGTTTTTAGGGTGAACCTCCCCTTTAAGACCCGGACCAATATGCAGGTAAAAGGGACCTTGCCCCCTTTTTGCGATTCGGCACTGCGTCGCTTTAACTGACAATTGCACAGTCGTGCGACGTGGCTCCCAAACAAAATTGGCGTCCTTTTTTTCCCACAAATAGAGCTTTCTTTTGGTGGTATTTGATCACCTCTGCGGTTTTTATTTTTTGCGCTATAAACAAAAAAATAGCGACAATTTTGAAAAAAGATTCAATATTTTTTGCTATAATAAATATCCCCAAAAAAATAAATAAATAAATAAATAAATAAATAAATAAATATATATATACACATACATACATACATATACACACACACACACACACACACACTCTTTCCCCCCCCCCCCTCAGTTTAGGCCGATACATATTCTTCTACCTATTTTTGGTAAAAAAATAAAATAAAAATAAAATTAAAAAAAAAAAAAAATCGCAATAAGCGGTTATCGATTGGTTTGCGCAAAATTTATAGCGTTTACAAAAATAGGGGATAGTTTTATTGCATTTTTATTAATAAATATATATATATAAACCACCAGTTTACACCAGACGCAGTTCTGTGCGCTTTTTTCTGCACAAAATGCATGCACATTGTTTCCATGTATTCCAATGGCTTTAGTTCACACCATGCAGTAAATTTTCAGTCAGTTTCTGCACCGGATACCGACTGCCTGGTGTGAACTAGAGCAGGGTTTGACAAATTTGCTTGGAATCTAGGAGCCAGCTAAAAAAGTTAGGAGCCAGAAAACACACCCCGTCCCGACGAGCTTGCGCGCAGAAGCGAACACATACGTGAGCAGCGCCCGCATATGTAAACGGTGTTCAAACCACACATGTGAGGTAGCCCTGCGATTGGTAGAGAGAGCAATAATTCTAGCCCTAGACCTCCTCTGTAACTCAAAACATGCAACCTGTAGATTTTTTTAAACGTCGCCTATGAAGACTTTAAAGGGTAAAAGTTTGTCGCCATTCCACGAGCGGACGCAATTTTGAAGCGTGACATGTTGGATATGAATTTACTCGGCGTAACATTATCTTTCATAATATTAAAAAAAATGGGGTAAAAACTTTACTGTTGTCTTATTTTTTAATTAAAAAAAGTGTAATTTTTTTCCCAAAAAAGTAAGACCGCTGCGCAAATACGGCGTGACAAAGTATTGCAACGATCGCCATTTTATTCTCTAGGGTGTTAGGATAAAAAATATATATAATGTTTGGGGGTTCTAATTAGAGGGAAGAAAATGGCAGTGAAAATAGTGAAAAATTACATTAGAATTGCTGTTTAACTTGTAATGCTTAACTTGTAATACCAACGGCCACCGCCAGATGGCGCCAGCTCACATCTGGTGGTAATAACTTGTAATATCAACGGCTCACCACCAGATGGCACCAGCTCACAGAAAAAAAAAAAAAAAAAAACCTTCCAAGCCAAGTCGCCAGGACACCCATTTCCAGTCACCATGGCGACCTGGCGCCCGGGATTTGTCGAGCCCTGAACTAGAGCCATTGGAATACATGGAAAACACTGTGCATGCATTTTTAGTGCAGAAAAAGTGCACACAAAAACTGTAAGGAACCGCGTCTGGTGTGAACTGGCCCTAAATGTACAGGTTTTCAAGCCACTCATTTAAAAGTCTGCAATGAGACACAAATACTCCACACGCCTCAGCATACCTCAATGCTATGGTGTTAGAGCAAATATGGCTGCCTTTAGGCAACATATGTTCCTATTTTTAGAGCTTTAACATGGCTTATCTCAAGGAAAAACTATTTTGTGCATTTATATAAAAAGGTGCGGCTACAAAGTACTGCATATTGTTAGGTGTGAACGTCTGGAAAGCACATGAAAGGAATAGAAACAACTATCAAGCTGAGCATCAACATTTTCCAGCTGAAAATCCTCCTTGTTCCATAGCTTGCTATAAATACTGAAAGGTTTAGTTTCTGTGTTGCAATTCTCTAAAAATAGTAAACTCGCGTACGGTAATTCACTGTCTAGCCCTGTGGAATTACATACAAGCATGCCCTTCCTTGGGTTGCTACAAGCTCAAGATTTAACTAGAATGTACTACCAAAAGATAAAACTAGCTCATTTAGCTTACAGGAGTCACAGCAATAGAAAAATAGTTAGCTCCTAAAGCCTCGTACACACGACCGAGTGTCTCGGCAAAAACCAGCAAGAAACTTGCTGGGAGATATTTTTTTGCCGAGAAAACCGGTCGTGTGTACATTTTCGTTGAGGAAACGGTCGAGAAACTCGACGAGCCAAAAAGAAAGCATGTTCTCTATTTCCTTGACGGGAATGGAGAAAATTGGCTTGTCGAGTTTCGACGGCTTCACAAGGAACTCGACGAGCAAAACGATGCGTTTCCCCCGTCGAGTTTCGTGTGTACAAGGGCCTTAGACTTAGGCTGGCCATAGACCGTGTGAATATCTTTCTTGCAACCCAAGAAATCCACTCAATTCCCCGTCAACGCAGACAGTTGAAGACGGATTATTGCTAGCAACTATACCAGCTTCTAGCAATAATCGCAAGTAAAATCCATCAGGCTGGTTGTACCAACGTTGATCGATTGACATTTAGGCTCCCCACACATGGTTCGAATATCGGCTGGTTTCTGCTTAACTGGCCTAGATTTGCACCGTCTATGGCCAGCATTACTAAACTTTACGGTTTTGAGACAGTCTGCAAAATTTTTTTACTCTATAACAGGGATATGCAATTAGCGGACCTCCAGATGTTGCAAAACTACAATTCCCATCATGCCTCTGCCTTTGGGTGTCATGCTTGTGGCTGTCAGAGTCTTGCTATGCCTCATGGGACTTGTAGTTGTGCAACAGCTGGAGGTCCGCTAATTGCATATCCCTGCTCTATAAACTGAAATTTACACCTGCTTGGCTTCTTTTAGTTGAATGTTTGAAAAATGCAAAACTATAAATTCTGGGACAATCTGGGTTTTCAAAAAAAAAAAAAAAACTCCAGCAAAACACACCAAACGGAGCATATGCAGAGTGCCTCCTAGGGATCTGTGCAATCAGCAAATGAATTGGGGACAGTAAAATAAATGGAGGATCAGAAAAGACAGGATCAAAAAGACCTTTTACACAATGCGGAACCCCCTAGATTCCACAGTGAATATAACACGCATGCCTTACTGCATTTACAGACTGATGTTACTGTTGTGGGTTTAGTAACACTTTATTAAAGGTCTGCGGGTTTATGAACACGGGTTGACAGAGTGCATTATCTTTCAAAACTATTTTTTGGCAATTTAGTACTCGAATACAAAAGACAAAAAGTCTTTATCAGATAATAAAGCTGTGCCATTTGATAAAGGCAAGAGAAAGCCACAATACTAGCGCTGTGAAGCAAAGCTCAGCTCTGCAGCAGATGACCGTTCAACAGAACAATCAATCAGCAGCATATTGTAAAACAAGGAAAACATATGACTGGTTATTGCGGCCTAGCACAACAGCCAATTAAGACATCCTGTGGGCTGCACTCTGCATAGTGATCTCCTCAGCAGTCTGACACCATTTCAAGTATGACAGGAGCACTTGGAAAACCAACACCAAGATAATCATGCATCTAATATTCTACTGAGCTTCTGACTAATTCATCAGGCAGGCTGAATAATAAATCCAGAAAGCGTCAATAAATTCCAAAGCATTTTACACAGAACCTCTCCTCTCCTCTCCTCTCCTGCACATACCGCCTGCTGACATACCCTCCGTACTCCTCTTCTGCACATACCGCCTGCTGACATACCCTCCGTACTCCTCTTCTGCACATACCGCCTGCTGACATACCCTCCGTACTCCTCTCCTGCACATACCGCCTGCTGACATACCCCCCGTACTCCTCTTCTGCACATACCGCCTGCTGACATACCCTCCGTACTCCTCTCCTGCACATACCGCCTGCTGACATACCCCCCGTACTCCTCTCCTGCACATACCGCCTGCTGACATACCCTCCGTACTCCTCTCCTGCACATACCGCCTGCCGACATACCCTCCGTACTCCTCTCCTGCACATACCGCCTGCTGACATACACCCGTACTCCTCTCCTGCACATACCGCCTGCTGACATACCCTCCGTACTCCTCTTCTGCACATACCGCCTGCTGACATACCCTCCGTACTCCTCTTCTGCACATACCGCCTGCTGACATACCCCCCGTACTCCTCTTCTGCACATACCGCCTGCTGACATACCCCCCGTACTCCTCTCCTGCACATACCGCCTGCTGACATACCCTCCGTACTCCTCTCCTGCACATACCGCCTGCTGACATACCCTCCGTACTCCTCTCCTGCACATACCGCCTGCTGACATACCCTCCGTACTCCTCTCCTGCACATACCGCCTGCTGACATACCCTCCGTACTCCTCTCCTGCACATACCGCCTGCTGACATACCCTCCGTACTCCTCTCCTGCACATACCGCCTGCTGACATACCCCCCGTACTCCTCTCCTGCACATACCGCCTGCTGACATACCCTCCGTACTCCTCTTCTGCACATACCGCCTGCTGACATACCCCCCGTACTCCTCTCCTGCACATACCGCCTGCTGACATACCCCCCGTACTCCTCTCCTGCACATACCGCCTGCTGACATACCCTCCGTACTCCTCTCCTGCACATACCGCCTGCTGACATACCCTCCGTACTCCTCTTCTGCACATACCGCCTGCTGACATACCCTCCGTACTCCTCTCCTGCACATACCGCCTGCTGACATACCCTCCGTACTCCTCTCCTGCACATACCGCCTGCTGACATACCCTCCGTACTCCTCTCCTGCACATACCGCCTGCTGACATACCCTCCGTACTCCTCTCCTGCACATACCGCCTGCTGACATACCCTCCGTCCTCCTCTCCTGCACATACCGCCTGCTGACATACCCTCCGTACTCCTCTCCTGCACATACCGCCTGCTGACATACCCTCCGTACTCCTCTCCTGCACATACCGCCTGCTGACATACCATCCACACTCCTCTCCTGCACATACCGCCTGCTGACATACCCTCCGTACTCCTCTTCTGCACATACCGCCTGCTGACATACCCTCCGTACTCCTCTCCTGCACATACCGCCTGCTGACATACCCTCCGTACGCCTCTCCTGCACGAACCGCGTGCTGACATACCCTCCGTACTCCTCTCCTGCACATACCGCCTGCTGACATGCCCTCCGTACTCCTCTCCTGCACATACCGCCTGCTGACATACCCTCCGTACTCCGCTCCTGCACATACCGCCTGCTGACATACCATCCACACTCCTCTCCTGCACATACCGCCTGCTGACATACCCCCCGTACTCCTCTCCTGCACATACCGCCTGCTGACATACCATCCACACTCCTCTCCTGCACATACCGCCTGCTGACATACCCTCCGTACTCCTCTTCTGCACATACCGCCTGCTGACATACCCCCCGTACTCCTCTCCTGCACATACCGCCTGCTGACATACCCTCTGTACGCCTCTCCTGCACGAACCGCGTGCTGACATACCCTCCGTACTCCTCTCCTGCACATACCGCCTGCTGACATACCCTCCGTACTCCTCTCCTGCACATACCGCCTGCTGACATACCCTCCGTACTCCTCTCCTGCACATACCGCCTGCTGACATACCCTCCGTACTCCTCTCCTGCACATACCGCCTGCCGACATACCCTCCGTACTCCTCTCCTGCACATACCGCCTGCTGACATACCCCCCGTACTCCTCTCCTGCACATACCGCCTGCTGACATACCCCCCGTACTCCTCTCCTGCACATACCGCCTGCTGACATACCCCCCGTACTCCTCTCCTGCACATACCGCCTGCTGACATACCCCCCGTACTCCTCTCCTGCACATACCGCCTGCTGACATACCCTCCGTACTCCTCTCCTGCACATACCGCCTGCTGACATACCCCCCGTACTCCTCTCCTGCACATACCGCCTGCTGACATACCCTACACACTATTCTACATATACTGGCAACTTACAAAAATGTAAAAAATGTGTTCATTATCCCCAGCATTTCTGAACACTTGTGCCATACAAGTAATGCACCCATGTCATTTCACACCAGCAGTTTGGTTGGCTCAGACAGCGACAGCTAAACCACAGGAGAATTACAAACACAACTAGAAAGTCTCCAGACAAGCTGACCCTGAAATGCTTCATAGCCTAGGCCATTGTGGTTTGAGCCACTAAAGTGGGAAGTGGAAGTACAGGGAGTGCAGAATTATTAGGCAAATTGTATTTTTGAGGATTCATTTTATTATTGAACAACAACCATGTTCTCAATGAACCCAAAAAACTCATTAATATCAAAGCTGAATATTTTTGGAAGTAGTTTTTAGTTTTAGCTATTTTAGGGGGATATCTGTGTGTGCAGGTGACTATTACTGCGCATAATTATTAGGCAACTTAATAAAAAAAAATATATACCCATTTCAATTATTTATTTTTACCAGTGAAACCAATATAACATCTCAACATTCACAAATATACATTTCTGACATTCAAAAACAAAACAAAAACAAATCAGTGACCAATATAGCCACCTTTCTTTGCAAGGACACTCAAAAGCCTGCCATCCATGGATTCTGTCAGTGTTTTGATCTGTTCACCATCAACATTGCGTGCAGCAGCAACCACAGCCTCCCAGACACTGTTCAGAGAGGTGTACTGTTTTCCCTCCTTGTAAATCTCACATTTGATGATGGACCACAGGTTCTCAATGGGGTTCAGATCAGGTGAACAAGGAGGCCATGTCATTAGTTTTTCTTCTTTTATACCCTTTCTTGCCAGCCACGCTGTGGAGTACTTGGACGTGTGTGCTGGAGCATTGTCCTGCATGAAAATCATGTTTTTCTTGAAGGATGCAGACTTCTTCCTGTACCACTGCTTGAAGAAGGTGTCTTCCAGAAACTGGCAGTAGGACTGGGAGTTGAGCTTGACTCCATCCTTAACCCGAAAAGGCCCCACAAGCTCATCTTTGACGATACCAGCCCAAACCAGTACTCCACCTCCACCTTGCTGGCGTCTGAGTCGGACTGGAGCTCTCTGCCCTTTACCAATCCAGCCACGGGCCCATCCATCTGGCCCATCAAGACTCACTCTCATTTCATCAGTCCATAAAACCTTAGAAAAATCAGTCTTGAGATATTTCTTGGCCCAGTCTTGACGTTTCAGCTTGTGTGTCTTGTTCAGTGGTCATCGTCTTTCAGCCTTTCTTACCTTGGCCATGTCTCTGAGTATTGCACACCTTGTGCTTTTGGGCACTCCAGTGATGTTGCAGCTCTGAAATATGGCCAAACTGGTGGCAAGTGGCATCTTGGCAGCTGCACGCTTGACTTTTCTCAGTTCATGGGCAGTTATTTTGCGCCTTGGTTTTTCCACACGCTTCTTGCGACCCTGTTGACTATTTTGAATGAAACGCTTGATTGTTCGATGATCACGCTTCAGAAGCTTTGCAATTTTAAGAGTGCTGCATCCCTCTGCAAGATATCTCACTATTTTTGACTTTTCTGAGCCTGTCAAGTCCTTCTTTTGACCCATTTTGCCAAAGGAAAGGAAGTTGCCTAATAATTATGCACACCTGATATAGGGTGTTGATGTCATTAGACCACACACCTTCTCATTACAGAGATGCACATCACCTAATATGCTTAATCGGTAGTAGGCTTTCGAGCCTATACAGCTTGGAGTAAGACAACATGCATAAAGAGGATGATGTGGTCAAAATACTCATTTGCCTAATAATTCTGCACTCCCTGTATATATTGCAGGAAATGATGGCATACTTCATTTGTTCGTACAGAGGACAAAAGGGAAAAAAATATATGTAAAATGTGAAAAATGTTGATTAGTAAAAGCATACAGGTAAATGACTTCATTCATTTGGGCAAGGTCAGCAGCTGAAGTGAGCTCCATGGCTGTCTACTATGGGCTAGTGTTGATTGCTGTTCTTTGCATGATATAATAACCTCATCTGAATGATCTCTAAGTGGTTGGAAACCCCTACATATACTTAGTGAAGCGAGGAACGAAGCAGCAGATAGAAATGACACTTAGTGCTCTTAATAGAGACACCGACATACTATAGGGGGGATATGCTTGGTTCACATTTCATGTCTGAGGTGAACAAAAACTTTAAATCAAGACTATGGTATGTCAGCACCAAAGTATTCTAAAGAGGCCACAGAAAACAGGAAGACGACAAGCTCAAGAGGTTTACCAACTGCTTTCCTGCTGAAGGTTACAGTGCAGAATGACTTGCCTATTTTTACTGCACATTACATTATCATTTCAAATGACAGATTGTTAGCACGATCCTCCTCTCTGTAGGTCAAATACTATATAGTGACTGGATGCATCAGACATTACTATAGATTATTAGATAAAACATTAACAGAAAGCACATCTTTTGTAGCTCCCATAAAGAAACTGGCAACCTCATGACAAATTGGCACACTCGGGGGCCTAAGGATAAACCCGTACGGTCCATGTAAAGAGTCAGTCTTGTTTCCCAAGTATGATATTTGCAGAGTCAGGATTTATTCCGTTTGCAGGTGTACAGAAACAGGGCGAGATAACAGGCCTTGTATTTGTGAAAACGGATAGCTTGTTGGCAACGCATGAAGAGCAAAGGAAGAAGGTAGGCCGAGAGCGAAGAAGGAAGCTGGAAATATGCAGCTGCTTCCTCCAGGAATTTCTGGCTGTTCATTTACAAAATCATCAACTAACAAAGTCATTCATTCGACCAGCACAAACAAATGGCAGACTTGCCAGTCTGTGCCTGAATATACCCACTCTACCCGCAGCTAGCCTTTCAGATCACTGTATAAAATTATCCCCCGGTGTAGCAGACGTTTCAACAGTTCTGACTAGAAGCTCTGCGTGTTTTATGGAAATGTAAAAAAAGAATATGAATGATGTAATGCAAAAACTGCCAATTAAAATGGTCGGTGTCAGTACTGCAAGTAGGGCATGTGTTCTGCACTACTACTACTAGCCTAGGTTCACATTGGAGCCATTTGTCATGCGATTTGAGAGATCAAATCGCATGACAAGTCACAGCCTATTGGAGGCAATGCCACTGTTCCAATCGGTGCGACAATGATTTTGCGCCTGAAATCCCGCTGACCTTGCTACTTTGAAATCGCGCCACTTCGAAGGGAAGTAGCGCGATTTCAAAGTAGCAGCAGTGTGAACCAGGGCTTACTCCCCGTTTTGAGCTAAAACAAAATAGAGTTCATTTAATAATAAGGTGGGGAATTAAAAAAGGGAGTATGAAAGTCACATTCATGACATAAAAAAAAAAAAAATTCTATTTTTATTTTTTTTAAATTGTGTGCATGTTTTTTCAGCATTTCAAACTCTTCATAACAGCCAGCTTCATGCCGATTGCAAAAGTGAAAGAACACATGACCCTTTAGAGCAGGGCTTGACAAATTTGCATGGAATCTAGGAGCCAGATAAAAAAAATAAAAAAGTTAGGAGCCAGATCACAGAAGGAACCATAGGCCTGCAGAAGGCCGCAAAGCCACGGCCTCAATTACCGGCCGGTGCGGCCCGATGCGAGTGGGGGCGCACGGAGACGCAGGATACACCAGTTGTGCCACTTTAGGTCGCTAATTCTAGTCACAATTGCGACCTGGCGCCCGGGTTTTGTCGAACCCTGCTTTAGAGGTGTATGTTCCAAAGAAGCTATGCTGTCCACTCATCAGTTGTTTTACATTCTATCTGACCTGCTTCTGTACAGTAACAGTAATCAAGCAACAGATCAGAAAAGCACAGCTAAAGTCTGCACCATCCAGTGGCCTACAGGGAGAAGCATACTCATCTAAAAATGGGATGCCAGGGATAGGTTCTTTCACCTTAGCTCATCACTCATCACGTAAAGTGGTTCTAAAGCCTGCATTAAGGTATAAAACAAAAATTTGGCCCCCTAACCCCACCTTATACTTGCCTCACTCAATCCCGTGCTTTGCATGTCTGCAGCAGCAGCTGTCACCATGGGTTGAAGGAAAGAAAATCACCCGATTCCCCCATCAACATAGTCAGTGTTTTTGGGGAATCCCTCCCGCAGTGCTTGTGTGTTCTCACAGCAGTGAGCTTTCCCTACTGGCTGAACACAATCACTGCTGGCTGCTATAACCGCCAGCAGTGATCACATTAAAACATACATACACATATACATATACACACACACACACACGAAAATCATAGACCAACTTCAGTACACCCAGCTTGCCCATAGATAGAGCCAATTATCTGTCCGTCCCTGTGGAGCCAGCCAAAACTCTATCCATCTATAGTTGGCTTTAGCGAGAAGATATTTCTTGATTTTCTGTCACGCCTTGACACCAAAAGCAGGGCTAGACTGGGAATACAAACCAGCCCTGGAAAAAACTTCATACCAGTCCCATAACATTATACCAGGCCAACAGCATAACGTTATTTTCTTGTTCATAAAAGGGAAAACCATGCATTTTAAAACTGATTTGAATATATATATTTATTAGATAAAAATATATAAAACCGCAAATTCCAGTTAAAAGTGATAAAAAGTGGATCATCCATCAAGGGGGACACCCGAGACTCTGGGAATGTGGGGGGACTCTGATGACCTTCCGCAGAAAGAATACACCAAGATAAGGGGGGGGGGGTTACTGATATAAGGGGGGAAAGCTTTATATCAGTGCCCACTTACATTATTGTATTCACTCCCCCCCTTAGACTGGACTGACGGTGCTGTCACCGACCTCCTCTCAGGTGCACCTTGCAGGGCTCAATCAGTCAGCTCCAGCTTGGTGGCTCTGGTTTTCCTATAGTCTCTTCTCCACAGTTCACACAAGTCTGACTTCTCCCCATGACCCCCATCCCGGCGGCGCTCCCATTCTTGACTCCTCTCCAGACTCCCTCAGAGACTGCAGACATGATACAAGAGATGGTCAGAGGTTGCAGGCATGGTACAGGAGATGTTAAAGGCCAGTCCATGCAGCCACGCCGTGCCCACCAATGCAGCCTCGCCGTGCCCATAAATCGCAGCCTCGCCGTGCCCATAAATCGCAGCCTCATGCCCATTGCAGCAAAAAAAAAAAAAAAATTGTCTTTTTGTTTACCAAAAATATGTAGCAGAATACATATTGGCCTAAATTGACGAAGACATTTTTTGTTGGTATGTTTTATAGCAGAAAGTAAAAAATTATGTTTTTATTTTTAAATTGTTGGTCTTTTTTTTCTTAATGTGCAAAAAAATAAAAACCGTAGTGGTGATCAAATACGAGCAAAAGAAAGCTCTATTTGTGCAAGGGGCATACATTTTGTTTGGGAACAGAGTCGCACGATCGCTCAATTCTATTTTCAGTTCATTCCCCAGCAATTACCTTTTGTATCACCTGAACGCGTCCGCGGGTCAGAGTACCAACAAAGCCCCGCCCCCCTCCCTGCACACAGACTCGCCCACCTACGTGTCTACACATCCACCTTCACCTGCTTCCCTTCACTGGAGCGCCCACATAGGCAGTGGCGGTGCTGCGCATGAATTATATAATAATTGTCCTGTCTGCCCTCATTGGTGTAAAGTGCTGCGCAAACTGATGAAATTAGAGATCCTGTACAGTAAATAAATTGATTTATTAAAGTGTGTATGCGGACACCCCAAGTTCCTTTCATCGGTGTACTACACAGACAGTTGCGTTTGTCTTTAGCAAAATAAATAAATAAATAAATAAATAAATAAATACACACAAAAATAAACACACACATAAATAAACACAAATATATATAATAATAATAATAATAATAATAATAGTAAAAAATCCAAAATATCTCATGAACAAGCCACTCTCTGAACGACTTGCTGTCACAACAGATCTTCCACCTTTGGCAAGTAAATATTGCCCCCGGCCCTCTCCTCCATGCGCAGCACCGCCACTGCCTATGTGGGCGCTCCACTCCAGTGATGGGAAGCAGGTGAAGGTGGCTGTGCATAGGTGGGCGAGTCTGTGTGCAGGAAGGGAGGGGGCAGTGCTTTGCTGGTGCTCTGACCTGCGGACGCCTCTTCCTCAGTTTAAAGTTGCTGCCGCCGCTCAGGGAAGTGGCTTGTCGAGCAACAGGCATGGGATCGGGACCTACCTCCGTCTCCCGGGGAGTGGACTATGATGCAATCTCGACCTGCCCTCAGCAGGCTGCGCTGCCTGTGACAAAAGTCCCGCCCTCCTCCTAGACCAGCTCTTGTGATAGACAGAACACTGCATCTATCACATGAGCTGGTCTAGGATGAGGGTGGGACTTTTATCACAGGCAGTGCGGCTGAACTCTTCAGTGGACAGGAGGAGGGAGAGGAGCGGTGCGGCCATGCACAGCCGCGGCTTAGCTCAAATCGGCCCCAGAGCAGGCAGCCTACCGAAAATCTCCCGGTAAACCAGTCCGGCCCTGCACCAAAGTAGTCACAGGTAAACACAAGCACTAAAGTGTAACTTAATTACAAAACTTACGTTTGCTTCTTTTAACTACCCCAGAGAGCGACCAGAGGACAGACATGGTACTTTATCCAGAGCTGGCTGCCTGAACCCAGAAGATGCAGTCAGCTGATGAGGATGAAGTTGGTGGCATGAAACCCAGGCTATGTGACTTGAACCGTGGGACATCAAAGTGAAGAATGTCACCAGGACACCAGGGATTCCCTCGAAAGGGTCCAAAGCTTTATTTTGTGGTCACATGATAGATATACAGCAGCGTTTCAGAGTCATGCAAGGCCCCTTCGTCAGGCAAGTGCATGACGAAGGGGCCCTGCGTGGCTCCCAAAATGTTGCTGTACATCTATCATGTGACCATATAATAAAGCTTTGGACCCTTTCGAGTAATACTTGGTATGCTGATGACATTTCTTCACTTTGATTATCCGCAGTTTCCAGTCCATGGTCATTACAGCACCAAGCAGCCGGTTTTTGTGCGTGTGCGTGCGTGTCTCAACGCTGGATTTTTTAATGTATCTATTGTAATGTATTTATTTTGAAGATAATTCTCCAATATAGGTAAGAAAGGTATTAAAATAAATTAAAAATACACACCACATACAGGCGAGTTGTCAATAGGCATTTAGTACCACTTTTAGGTACCCCATTTACCCTTCCATGTCTATTTTTTAGCTTTTCTTCACTTTGTGTCGCAGTGACAGGAGAAAAGGAAGCAAGGACCAATTTCCCCATCTGGTACACAGACAGTAAAAACATTTTGACAGATGTTCTAACTCTTACTGAGTAACAAAAAAAAAAAAAAATTGTGACAGATCGTCTCTGAAAGGAGAAACTATATGCATTAAGAAAGGAGTAGAATATATATCATTTTTTAAAAAAGTACAGCACTCCCTATCAAAGCCAATGGTGTGATATCGCTATGTTTCCAAGAGCAAGATAAATGCATTTCAAGTGATAAGCCATTTAAACAAAATTGCTAAACATGTCAGGATTTGTCAATGCAATTTCACCCACACAGTGAAACATAATACAGTAGTTTGATTGTTTGAACATGTCATTTAAAAAGAGAAAAAAAGCTCTTCTGCACAGGATAGAAGCGTGCGTTTCAGTGTTGTACTGTAGCAAATTGGTAATTTATTGCAAGGAAACAACCCCCCCTCTACCTGTCAACCAAGACCATTAAGACTCTTCACTTTCTATAGCAGTGAATAGACTGTGGAATTACATAAAAGAACATAATACAAAACAAGAGTTATTCATGGCTGGATGACATAATCAAAATCTTATCATATAACTGGAGTTACGTGGATGCCTTCCAATTACACAACTGCATTTTTCTCTGGAACTGTAGGCATACTGTTGTCGCCTTTTGTTTTTGTGGCATAAGCTTTTGTTTTTTGCGTTTGTATGGGCATGTTGTACTTTATTTTGAGGGGAGTCTAAGGCGCTCCCCCCCCCCCCTATTAGAAAGATGGCTACTTAAAGATATTAAAAAAAAAAAAAAAAGGAAGCACACTATATGTGTGGTTTTGTGCGTTTTTTTCACACATTTTTTCAGTTGCTCTTATGGTAGTCAATTGGGACCATAAATGCTTGAAGCTTAAAAAGAAGTTTGTTTATTTTTTTGAAGCTACAACTTTCAAACAGCTTGGGAATGAACAAAGAACAATGGAAACCACTTTTTAGTATTTCGAACATTTTTGAGCTTTGAGCTACCAAACACTCCGATGTGAACGGGGCCTAAAAGGTCCAGAGGTGGACAAATAGATGCAGCATTTAACCACCTCACCCCCTTCCTGCCCAAGCCATTTTTTCAGCTTTCAGCGCTGTCACACTTTGAAGGACAATTGCACAGTCATACAACACTGTACCCAAATGAAATCATCATCATTTTTCCCCCCACAAATAGAGCTTTCTTTTGGTGGTATTTGATCACCTCTGCAGTTTTTATTTTTTGCGCTATAAACAAAATAAGCGACAATTTAGAAAAAAAAAAAAAAAAAAAGAAGCAATCTTTTTTACTTTTTGCTATAATAAATATCCCCAAAATTATATATATATATATATATATATATATATATATATATATATATTCCTCAGTTTTGTCCGATGCGTATTCTACATAGTTTTCGTAAAAATAAATCTCAATAAGCGTATATTGACTGGTTCGCAAAAGTTATAGCAGCTACAAAATAGGGGATAGATTTATAGCATTTTAATGTTTTTCTTTTTTATTGCTCACGATGAGTGATTTTTATTGTGACTGCGATATTGTGGCGGACATATCTGACACTTTTGACACCATTTTGGGACCATTCATAGCGAACAGTGCTATAAATACGCACCGATTACTGTGTAAATGTGACTGGCAGGGAAGGAGTTAACACTAGGGGGGCGATCAAGGGGTTAAATGTGTACCCTAGGGAGTTATTCTAACTGTAGGGGGAGGGGACTGACAGGGGGAGGTGACCTATCAGTGTCCCTATGTACAAGGGACACACCATCAGTCTCCAATCCCTGACAGGACGTGGATCTGTGTGTTTACACGCACAGATCCACAGTCCTGCTCAGTTACTGGCAGCCAGCGATGTCCGCCGGGCATGCGCATAAGGTCCCCAGTGACGCGGCGGGTACGTGCCACCTAGTGCCTCGGGAAGGGGGAAGACGTCATATGACTTCCTCCCAGAACGAGAGCCTTATCGTCCCGCCGTCATAACGGCGGCCGGTAAGCTAGTGGTTAAAGATGAATTTAAGGTTCTGGAAATTCTTTATATATGGTCCAGCTAGTACCAATGCAACTATGTGTCTGACATTTCTGGTCCCAGGTCTTGTACTGAGCGGCTACCCTGCTGCATTCTGAACACAGAAGGTTGGCCCCATGGCATGGAAGCCATTTAGAGAACACTGCATTATCTGAATGAATGCAAAGCGTTCTTTATTTGGATGAGGTGAAGAAGCGTCCAGAGAACACTTTGCATTTATTGAGAAAATGTAAAGCATTTTCTCAATAGTGTCCATTTGTCCAAGCAGCTAATCCGAGTTCAGAATGCAGCAGGGCAGCCGCTCAGCACCAGGAAACAAGTGAAAGTCACTGGAGTAGCGGTGTCTACCCCAATGATTTCCAGCTTCCAGGGGCAACAGCCAGGTGTGGTATATGCATAGTTACATTGGTCCAAGCGGGACCAATGTATACCTCTTGACCCAATAGGGAAGTGGAGCCTTGACTGCAGGGAGCATAGCGCTGTTACCAGGCGTGGACAAGCATTTCAACTGGAGCATGCAAATTATTGGCTGCTTGGTCACAAAGTGAGGGGGCTGGGCCTAAACTCTATATAAACTCTACTCTGAGGTAAGTTCATCAATCACCAGTTGAAGAACTGGGAAGAAGTTGCCTGCCCTGTTCTTTCTGGTCGGTTTTTCACAACTTCCTCAAGTTTGTAACTTGCTAGCGTAAAAGGTTTCCTTTAATGGTCTATGCCCTTGAGCAAGATTCGGTCCAATGTCTATCTGGAACGTATGGTAACTACAGACCTTTTATAGACTGGATCAATTTAAAGCGGTAGTTCACCCCCCCCCCCCCCCCGACACATTTTACCATCGAGACAGGCATTGTAGCGCGAGCTACAGTATGCCTGTCCCGATTTTTTTAACCCCGGACTCACCTTGTAATCCGACATCGTAGGTTTCGGCTCCCGCGGGGAATGGGCGTGCCTATGGAGAGGGAGGATGATTGACGGCCGGCCCTGGCACGTCACTCTCCCCGAAGACAGCCGGAGTAGGTCTCGGCTCTTCACGGCGCCTGCGCACAGGCTATGCGCACGCGTCGTGAAGACCAAGCCTATTTCGGCTATTTCCGGAGAAGCGTGACGCGCCAGAGCCGGCCGTCAATCATCCTCCGTCTCCATAGGCACGCCCATTCCCCGGTATCTTCGATGGACGACTACAAGGTGAGTACGGGGGTAAAAAATTCGGGACAGGCATACTGTAGCTCGCGCTACAATGCCTGATTTTAAGGTAAAAGAAAAAAAAAATTTTTTTTTTGGTCGATAGGGTGAACCCCCGCTTTAAGGTTCAACGAGTGCTTACAGTACAGCTGGTAAATGTTTAAATTTTGCTTCAAACAATATTCCAAAATTAAATAAAGCTGTGGCCTTGCCCTTTCCAACTTAAAAGCGGACGTTCACCCTCTTCCACTACTTCCCTTCACTCCACCCCTCCTTTCATCCCCTGTACGTAATGCACGTTTTTTTGTTTTTTAAATAAAAATGTCCGGCTCAGCCTCCCCATCCCCAGTCTCCTTAGGTGAATGATGTGCAGACTGCCCGCTGTGCCTCCAGGGATATGCATGTCACATATCCCAGGAGGCATAGCCTTCCCAGTTGAAAATGAGGAGGGGGCGGGCCTATCAGCGCGTCATTAGGAGGCCCGCCGAACCAGGAAGAGCCGACGGGCCTCTCGATGTCAGAATGAACATGCTGGCGTGGGACAGAGCAGTGGTCAGGGATCAGAGGATCTCAGTGTGACATTGCTGGATCTGCTGAATGGCCGAGTATATGAAATCTGCAAATACCACCTTAAGGTAAGGGGGGGGGGGGGGGGTGAAATAAAAAAAAAAAAAAAAAACACACACACACACACACACACACACACACACACACACACACACACACACACCAAACAGGGGTAGCAGATGCAGATCCACATTATCCTGTCTTGTCATTTATTGGGCAAGGTTATTGGTCAATATGGTTGTCTTATGGCTTTAAGCCAGGGGTGTCCAAACTTTTTTCAAAGGGGGCCAGATTTGACGAAGTGAACATGCGTGAGGGCCAACCATTTTGCCTCACATTCTTTAAACCATTAAAATTCGGTCCAAGTGTGTTTCGTCCGAGCACCAATACACTGCCCAACAAGAATTCTCTTGCCTTTGTGGCTGTGTGTGGTGAAGAGATGAGCTTGGGCGTGTTATTTGGCTATACCGTATTTATTGGCTTATAAAAACGCACCTTAAAAGTGGAGGTTCACCCTAAAAAACAACTTTCTACCATGCCATCCAGCATACTAGCGTCAGCTACAGTATGCCTTTATTTTTATTTTTTTGCGCTGTACTCACAGTTTAATCCATTAGTTTCGTTTCAGACTCCCGCGGGGAGTAGGCGTTCCTATGAAGAGGGGAACATGATTGACAGCCGGCTATGGCGCGTCACGCTTCCCGAAAATAGCTGGAGTAGGACTCGGCTCTTCACGGCGCTATACGGCGCCTGCGCACAGACTAGGAGCTGACTGCGCAGGCGCCGTGAAGAGCCAAGTCCTATTTCGTCTATTTTCGGGAAGCATGACGCGCCATAGCCAGCCGTCAGGTCACTATACCAAGCACCCAAGTCACTTATTACCCATGAAAACCTATATCATTCGTATTATGGTATAACAAATTTGGATGACAAAATGTACCATTTATTAAAAGAAAATCTGTGATCTGGTAGAACATGGTAGAACATAGTGAACTGACCCAAGGACTGGTCAGCAGACACCTTCAAAAACCTGCAGGCCTCCTCATGGACCTTCAGGGACGTCATCCCAGGAACCACAATATCCAGGACACTCCATTAAAATGACATTAAAGCAGTTAACCCAAAAGCAAACATTTTATTGCAGCTTACCAAATCTTAGATGTGATGGCTGCATTAGTTTGCTTTTTAGGCTTCCTTCTAGTTTCATCTAGTATTCCAGCCAGCAAGTCTGTTGATTTTCAAAAGCACAAGCTCTCCAACAGAAGGTCTCATTTTACATGGATGAGACAAACTGCTTAACACTGGCAGGGGTGATTAAAATGATCAGCTTTTATTTATTCACGCAAATCCTTTTTACCCCCAAAATGAAAAATTCTTCGGACTTCGGGGGTCTTCTTCGGACTTCTCCGCTCTGGTTCGTTCTGCCTGCCTTTTGCTGGGCTCCTCCACTATCTTCTTCCAGCTCTTTTACTAGCGGTGGCACGGTCTTTTCTGACTTCGGGGGGACCTTCTTTCGACTTCCCGCTCTCCAGTTCTTTCTGCCGGGCTCCTCTGCCATCTTCTTCCAGCTCTTTTACTAGCGACAGCCCGGTCTTCTGCGTCTTCTTCCCTCTTCTCTTCTTCCGATGTTGACTCGACAATCTCACCTGCTGTAATGCCATGTGCAACAATTTATCTAGGCCTCTTATGACGTTACAGTCCCATTATGCTCCGGGTGGGAACGACATAAGGGGCGGGGTCACAGGGTGATATCATCTGGTGACCACTCCCCATGCATATATAAATCGTTGTGCAGTGCGCACCCAGCATTACAACGGGAGGAAACGTTGTGTCAACTTCGAAGAAGAGAAGAGGGAAGAAGATCAATCCGCCGCTAGTAAAAGATAGCGGAGGAGCCCGGCAGAAAGAACTGGAGAGCAGGAGAAGAGATCGGAAAAGTTAGAAGACCCCCGAAGTCAGAAGAAGGGAGAAAACCGGGCCACCGCTAGTAAAAGAGCTGGAAGAAGATAGCGGAAGAGCACGGTAGAAGGCAGAAAGTACCAGAGAGCTGCCTAATAAATTGCTTTAAAAAATCTGTCTAGTGTTTTTTTTTCTTGACACTTCCCCCCCAGGGGAATGGGTAGGGGTACGATGTACCCCATACTCATTCACATAGGGAGGAGGGGCCGGGATCTGGGAGCCCCCTTATTAAAAAGGGGGCTCCCAGATTCCGATAAGCCCCTGGCCCGCAGACCCCGACAACCAACGGCCAGGGTTTTTGGGAAGAGGCCCTTGTCCTCATCAACAAGGGCCCATGTTGAAGGCATGCGGCCTGGTACGATTCAGAAGGGGGGCGTTCGCTCATCCCAACCCCCTTTCCTGACCGGCCGGGCTGCGTGCTCGGATAAGGGTCAGGTGTGGCTTTTGGGGGGACCCCCCACGCCGTTTTTTTTGGCGTAGGGGTTCCCCTTTAAATCCAGACCAGACCCAAGGGCCTGGTATGCTCTTGGAGGGTGAATCAATGCCGTTTTTTTATTTAAAATTTGGCGTGGAGTTCCCCCTCATGATTCATACCAAACACAGTGCCTGGTATTGCGGGGATACAATTCGGATCCCCATTCAATATAATGCCGCAGCTAAACGCAACTGCATTTAAATGCAGCTAATCACACTGTACAAATGCAGCTGATCGCTGTGCCTGGAGTCTTGAATTTCACCGAAAATAAACATGCTTTTAACTGCGTCAGAACAGCCATCCATTTGAAAGGGGCCTTACTGCTCTGGAACATACACCGCATCTCTCAGACCCTTTTCACACTGTTTTCATGTGTTTTAGCGCTAAAAATAGCGCCTCTAAAAAGCACCTGAAAACTGCCTCCCATACCACCCAAATGTGAAAGCAAGAGTGCTCTCACACTGGGGAGGTGCGCTTTCAGGACGTTACAAAAAGTCCTGCGAGCAGCATCTTTGGGGCGGTCTGTGAGCGCTGTATACAGCACTTCTAAAACTCCCCTGCCCATTGAAATTGGGCAGCGCTTCTGTAGCACCTGAAAAGCGATTTGGAAGCGCTGCAACACGGCATTTGTTAACACCTTCTTCGGCCACTAGCAGGGGGTTAAAAGCTCCCCACTAGCAGCCGAAAAGCGCCGCTTAAACAGCGGCAAAGCGCCACTAAATCTAACGGCGCTTTTCCGCTATAGCACAGGCGGCGGCTCCAGTGTGAAAGGGGCCTTACTGAACGACAAAAGGCAAATTTTCTTTTTTCTCCCATAGATCACTTATGTGGATGGGATAAGCCACCACCACAACCTCCATCTGTAACCTCAAACTTTAAATTAGAGCAACTGTCAAACCCTCCATCTATCACATTCAGAGTCCAAACACTAGTGTTGCTTTGGCTTTCAGTATGAGTTGTCTGTTGAGCAGTCATATGTGTGAACGTCATCTAGAATATCGGAACGAAGGCTCTATTCACGACACTGTTCTGTGATGTGGTTTACATGTGCTGCAGAGCTCTTACATATGCATTACAAGCAAGAATAGTTCTTTTTGTGCAAGGACTAATATCTGCACAGACATGGGGTGTCAGTTACTACAACTGTTTATCCACAGAACTGTTCTTACTCCCATTATTGCTGCAATCCTACAATACACTTATACTGTCTGGTCTACAGTTACAGAAATCTACATACAAAGTTCACTGGAGTTCATTTGATAAAAGCAGAGCTCTTGTTTTTTTATTACAGGTATTTTTATAGCACCTACAATTTATGCAGCGTTTTACATATCATACATTCACATCAGTCGCTGCCTATAAAAAAGGAGCTTACAATCCAAGAACCCCCATCTTACATTCATACATACTAGGGACAATTTTAGATATGTTCCAATTAACCTACCAGTACCAGGAGTGTGGGAGGAAACTGAATTTATGCAAGCACATGGAGAACATGCAAACCCCATGCAGATAATTGCCTCAAAAAGGTGACCCCAATGCTGCAAGGCAGAATTCATAACCACCAAGACACTGTCCTGCTCTACCAATCTGTTTATTTCCTCCCCATGTGAAAAGATAGGTTTCACATAACAAAGTGTTTGATACCACGGAAAAAATGTAAATAAATGAAATCGATCCTGTTCCCTTAAAGCATGAATAACAGCACAGTGCTTGTGCGGTGTAATTTGGCCCCTTCTATCGCCTAAATTACCTGGCTGATCCTGCCTGGTTCTGCCCTCCCCTCTGTAAACGGACTACGATTTATCATGGCTGCTTAGCCCTGACGCGGTGGTCAGTTTACGTGTCTTCGTCATCCGCAGCTCTCCTCTCTCGTCTTCCTCCCCTCCCTCCCTGCCTGTCCGCTCCACGATCATCCCCTCCTGCTGCCATCATATCTATAATATAAGCATGCCATCCCCTCTGTTAAATAACATTATGTGTCCCTGTTTCTCCATCCCAAACTCACTCATCCATGTCTTTATGAAACTTGCTTTGGGCACTGATGAGCAGTCATGTTGGAACAGGACTGCTTTGTGGGAACAGTTGGCTATCCCCAAACTGTTTCCACAAATTTGGGAGCATGAAATTGTCAAAAATGGTATGCTGACGCCTTAAGAGTTCACTTCACTGGAACCAAGGGGTCAAGCCCAAACCCTGAAGAACAACCCCATACCATAATCCCCCCAACCGCCAAATGATTTGGACCAGTGCACAAAGCAAAATATATAAAGACATGGGTGAGCGAGTGTGAACACTTGGGATGAATTGGAGTGGAGACTGCGAGCCAGGCCTTCTCATCCACATCAGTGCCTGACCTCACAAATGCACTTCTAGAAGAATGGTCAAACATTCCCATAGACACACTCCTAAACCTTGTGGACAGCCTTCCCAGAAGAGTTGAAGCCGTTATAGCTGTAAAGGGTGGGTTAACCCTACGGACCCAGACTGGGATGCCCTTAAAGTTCATGTGCGTGTAAAAGCAAACAAAAAATGTGTGGGGGGGGGGGGGGGAACACCCTAAAAACATACATTTCTAAGGTTGGTGCTGCTATAAAGACCAATATACAAATTGAACCATATAAATGGCGCACACATACACAAAAAATGGTTGCGTTTCAAATATTGCAAGGCTACTTAAAGACGCCTGCTCTGCATAGTTCCTTTCAATCACAGTGACAATGGCGCACTATTCCTCCCCGTGACACCAAAGATGGCACACTATTCCTCCCCGTGACACCAAAGATGGCACACTATTCCTCCCCGTGACACCAATAATGGCACGCTATTCCTCCCTGTAACACCAATAATAGCACGCTATTCCTCCCACTGACTCCAATAAAGGGGGACTATTCCTCCCACTGACACCAACGATGGGGCATTATTCCTCCCATTGATACCAATGATGTGGCACTATTACCCCCATTAATATCAATGATGGGGCATTATTCTCCCAATAATACCAACGATGTGGGACTTTTTCTCAAAACAATGGGACACTATTCCTCACACTTACACCAATGATGGGGCACCATTACTCTCCCTAATGCCAATGATGGGGTATTTACTCCCAATGATGCCAAGACATTTTCTACTCCTACTAGCCACAATCTGGCCCCCCTGAAGTTTGAAGGACAGTAAACTGGCCCCTTGTTGAGAATGTTTGGAGACCCCTGGTATATATGTAGCTACTATGGTCAATGGTGGACTATGCAAAAATAGCCATAGCTATGCAGTTATAAAGGGGGTTCTAGGAGGACGCCACCATATTAAAGACTTGACACTTTAGTCCCCACTATACAAGCACAAACCTAAATACAGGAGCATTAGAGAAAGTCGGAGCAGGTATGTTGGATGTTAGTTTGTATATTCTAGACGCAGCGGAGGGAAATGCTGAAAACAATGCAGGCTAAAATTAGAAACTGCCGATCTACTTCAACTTCTCAGACACCAACTGTACAGGGAAGAGGGCTCCACATCCTGTAAGCAGATTTGTAGCACCAGAACACAAGCACACAGATAACCAGATCACTTTCCTTTACAAATCAGCAAGGCCAGAAGCTGCGAACCAGAAAAGAAAAACAAAGCATTGCACTCGAATATAAAGCAATCCTTAAAAATACCAAAGTTTAAAGTCCGCTATACGTGAAATCATAATAATTATAGGATTGATCTGAAAGGGCCAAATCTTTCCTCAAAATGATTGTTAGATTTAAAAGAAATTTTTATAGCTATGGCCCATTATTAGTGTACTTAATGGTATCTACACCCAAACAACAACAATTATATAGCATCTTACCCGTTTTTAGATGGAGGAGCAGCTTTCCCCCCCCCCCCCTCCCCCCCCCCAACTTAAAGCACACTCCCGGTCCTAGGGTGGCTACGCTCACTCCAGGAGTATACACGGAGGGAGTCGCTGTTATCCAGGCTGGATTTCAAACATGCGTTCCTTTGTTCATCTCCATTACAAGACTAGGGATGATGGGAGTAGTAGTTTATAGAAAGAAAATAACTGCCCATTGCTTTCAGTTCACTTTACAACGACCATGACACTACATGTACTTACTTTTATGTTCTTGCAGAAAATGATCTTAGATTTAAATATTAAAATGAATGCAGCCAATACATCCAATGCCCCGTACACACAATCGTTTTTTGCGTCAAAAAAAAGTTGGATGTTTTTTCCAGACGGAATTCCTCTCAAGCCTGCCTTGCATACACACTGTCACACAGTGAACTTTTGACTGCCAAGCACATGGTGACGTAAAAGACTACGCCGAGCCAAGAAAATGAAGTTTAATGCTTCTGAGCATGCATCGAATTGTTTCCGAGCATGTGTAGGAATTTTGCGCGTTGGGATTTGTACACACGATTGGAAATTCCGATCCTGCTCTCTATCTTTTTCCAGCAGTTTTTCTGTTGGAAAAAGTCAGATCGGAGCATACACACGGTTGGGATTCCCGACCAAGAGCTCTCAGGCCCCGTACACACGACCGAGTTTCTCGTCAGAATTCAGCCAGAAACTCGGTCGGAGCTGGATTCTGCCGAGAAACTCGGTCGTGTGTACACTTTTCAGCGAGGAACGGCTTCACGGCTTCACCCTCGGCGGCTTCAACACTGAACTCGACGAGGAACTCGATGTGTTTGGCACGTCGAGTTCCTCGGATGTGTGTACGGGGCCTCAGACTTTTTCCAACAGGAAAACCCATTGTGTGTAAAAGGAATAAGGCTCCGTTCACACTACAGAGGGGCGACAAAGTGCGCACACTTTTTTTGGTATTCCTGTGCATCAGGTTTAGGGTAGCTCAATCATTTCATAGGCTGCTCTAAAGTGCCAGCACCATTTTGAAAATCATGACACACCAAAATGCATGATACTACATAGAGCTGCACAATTTTTATTTTTTTTAAAACAAACACGTGATCTCGATTCAACCCCTCTCACGATCTTAATAAAGCATTTCTTCGATTCTATGTAATAAGTGAAGAGCAGTTCTCTGCTCAGAGCTGTTAAAAAATCCATTTAAAAAAAAGCTGACAAATGTTTATCAACATTCCTCAGCGATGGGAGATAAAGAAAAATATATTGTAACATTTGGTTCTTTTAGATCAAAAGGTAAGAACTTCTGTCTGTAAATGAGGTCAGTGTAACCACTTAAAGATAAAGACCAAGCCTTTTTCTGACACTTGTTGCTTACAAGTAAAAATCTGTATTTTCTTGTAGAAAATAACTTGGGACACCCAAACATTTTATAATATATATTTTTTTTAGCAGAGACCTGGAGAATAAAATGGCAGCCGTTGCAATATTTTATGTCACACTGCACAGCGGTCTTCCAAATGCAATTTGTTTGAAAAAAAAAAAAAAAAAAAAACAACCTCTAAACAGTAAAGTTAGCCCAATTTTTTAGTATAATGTGAAGGGTAATGTTACGCCGCGATAATTGTGAGAGAATTGTGATCTTTATTCTATGCAAAAAAAAAAAAAAATGCGATTCTCATTTTAGCCAGAATCGTGCAACTCTAATACTGTGGTACCATGCGTTTTGGTGCGATATAGAAATAATGCAACTGCCGTACTTCTGATAATGTGCATTGCAGAAAAGTACGCGATTTTGTATGTGTGCCAGCAATGAACTGGTGTGACTCTTTAGCAGAATCCAATGAAAAAATCTACACGAAAAATGTTTATAGCATAGCAGATTGTACAACAACATGACCGATTTTCTTCAATGCACCGCTCTGTAGTTGTAGATGAATATCTAGCAGGCACCAAGAATTTGATATGATCGAACATCTCAGTAAAAGTGAAACCACCATATGCACTAAAGTTAAGGCAAAATTCCCCTTGCAAAGTGCCAATTCCATAGTAAAGTGAAAACCTATTTGCCTTTAGCAAACAACCCAATTATATATGTAATGCACTGCCTAAATTGACGGCGCTATACAAGTACCTAAATAATAATAATAAAGCGTTTTAGTATGTATATAGTTTTAGTAAGTATAGTATCCCATTTTAGCAAAAGCAGAATTTTTCCTATCCATGATATCAAACATACAAAACAAATGGTAAGCGCAGCACAAAAAAATACTTGGAAAAAAGTCCATTCAACAAAAAGGGAAAAGTCCCAAGGATGAACGGCAAGATCCCTCATGAAGAAAGGCGAGGTATGATCCTCAGATTGTATAAGTGCGACAGGGCCCTCCACCACAGAAACCAGTTGCGCTTACCAGATAAGGTGGACCTCATTAAACGCGTGTATCCACAAAGGGATAAGAATGGTGTCCAGCACAGCTGCGGTGACTCGTATGCTGGATATCCAAAACGGACCTCCAGTGTCAGTGATCTCCAATAAAGCGGTGCCGCCATCTCTCTACGCTCAATCTTAGGATCTTGCTGTTTATTGGCATTTACTACTGCGCTGTATTGCGCCTAGCTTGTATATGCCCTTTTAACGTAAATAAACCTCACGGAGTACACTTTGATTGTCTCCTTTTTATTTATGCCATTTGGATGACTCTTCATCTTCATGCCACCCACCACCGCTTTATTGGAGATCATACCTCACCTTTCTTCACGAGGGAACTTGCCATTCATCCTTGGGACTTTTCCCTTTTTGTTGTTGAAAGGACTTTTTTCCCCCGCTGCATTTACCATTTGTTATGTATGTTTATCATAGGCTTTGTGATTACCTATTAGTGTTCAGCTTGCAATTATCTGTACACGTTTTATATATTTTATCTGTTTGCGCTAATTGTCACCCTTTTATGATATCAAAAAAACCTTAAAAAAAAAAAAATAATAAAAAAAAAGATTAGCAATGTACAGCTGCAGTCTGCCAGATTTAGGGTGTTCCTGGCAAGCCACATACAGGGGAAATCCTTACCTTTATGGTCCATTCACACTTCTGCATTGTAATATCTGTATCTTTCATGCGTTACAAAGCAACTGAAGTGTGGTTCAGCCCCAATCTTTATCAGCATTTACTGTATGCAGTCAGGGGGATTTAACTTTTGTGGAAGTATGGCCCTTTAAAATGACCCGTGTGAGATTCAAAAATCCCAGTCGCCTGAAGCGACATGTGTCATGCGACTTAGACACTCTTTATAAATTCCCCAATTATGTTCTCCCATGGAAAAAAATAAAAAAAAGGGTCTCGCTCATTTACTACAACACATGTAAAACATGCCTTTGGTTAAAGCAAAAGTGCAATGTTTTTATTGACCATCTTAGAGCCCAACTTTATGTCAGCTGAATATATTCCAAGTGAAAAAAAACACACACACACACACACACACACACACACACACACACACACAGTTAAAAGTTCTTTAAGAGCAGCCACAGCATCAATAACAAAAAATTAAATAAAAATTGGTCCCTGCTGCTGAGATGGACCTTTGATCACTGTTTGGAAGCAGCGATCTCACTTCAGAGGTCTGATACACCCATTGCTGAATGCAACATATAGCTCTGCAATTGGAAAAGCTCATGTTCCCCCATTGACTGATGCCGCGTACACACGATCAGTCCATCCGATGAGAACGGACCGATGGATCGGTTAACCGATGAAGCTGACTGATGGGCCGTCGCGCCTACATACCATCGGTTAAAAAAAACTAATCGAGTCAGAACGCTGTGACGTAAAACACAATGACGTGCTGAAAAAAACGAAGTTCAATGCTCCAAGCATGAGTCGACTGAGCATGCGCGGATTTTTAACCGATGGTTGTGCCTACTAACGATCAGATTTGACCTATCGGTTAGGAATCCAATCGGTTAAATTTAAAGCAAGTTTGCTTTTTTTTTTTAACTGATGGTTAAATACCCGATGGCGCCCACACACGATCGGTTTTGACCGATAAAAACGGTCCATCAGACCGTTGTCCTCTGTTTAACCTATCATGTGTACGAGGCCTGAAGTGTCAAGTGAAGCTCTGACTTAGCAGGGAGTGTACTGTTGGCCATATGCAGAGAGACCACTGCTTTCACACAGAGAGCAGAGGTGTATTTCAGCATGCTGGTAGGGAACAGGTATTTCTATTCTGGCTGAGTCTGCCTTCCAAAGAAACAGAACTGGAAGGGGTTGTAAAAATACAATTTGTTTTCCCTAAATAGCTTCCTTTACCTTAGTGCAGTCCTCCTTCACTTACCTCATCCTTCCATTTTGCTTTTAAATGTCCTTATTCCTTCTGAGAAATCCTCACTTCCTGTTCTTCTGTCTGTAACTCCACACCGTAATGCGAGGCTTTCTCCCTGGTGTGGAGTGTTGTGCTCGCCCCCTCCCTGGGACTGCAGGAGAGTCAGGACGCTCTCTACATTGCAGAGAGAGAAACGAGTTGTGTGTTAGTGGGCGTCCTGACTCTTCTGTAGTCCAAGGGAGGGGGCAAGCACAACACTCCACACCAGGGAGAAAGCCTTGCATTACTGTGTAGAGTTCAGACAGAAGAACAGGAAGTGAGGATTTCTCAGAAGAAATAAGGACATTTAAAAGCAAAATGGAAGGATGAGGTAACCTTTACAACCCCTTTAAGACTTTAAACACCTTTATCATGCATCTAGCCAATTGGGCACTCCTGGATGTAAGGGGGGAGGGCTCAGCTGGGCCATATGGATGTAAAGGGGGGACAATGTGGCTCTAATGCTGAAAAGTTCGGACACTACTATTTTAGTGAAAGAAAATGTTAATCTCCGTTATACAATAATGAAAATCTGATTTAGAAAATTTGTAAAGGAGGCAAAATTGCATCACAAAAGAACTTAAAAAAAAAAAAATATATGCGCTCATAGAAAGTTCCTATTCGCACCTAACTCAGGAGTTTAGAAATAAATGGACCAAACCAAAGCTAATATGCGAGTCACCTGTGCACAGGATGAAGATTTTAAAATACAATTTTAATGTGGTTTTTATGACGTGAACAGACCTTTAGACAAATATTAAAATGATGACACTTGAAATGACAAGGTTCAAACAGTCTAACTGGGACTTTCAGAAAAGCTGCAGACCGTTTAGCGTGTAAAAAGGGGAACTCCAAACTCCTTGGCTCTTGCTTTTTAGCAGTATGTCAATATTGAAATCTGGCATGATTTTAATATTCAAAGCATATAGAAAAATAAAAATAATGGGGAAATAAAAATAAAATTTAGATGAAAAAAATTATGAAATCTAAAATGACCAAATTGCCTTTTGATTTAAATCATGAATTTTTAAAAGAGCCACTGTGATTTCTGTCCCGCAGCAGATCCTCCTAACCCACTGCTGACTCACCGACAGTCCCATTCACTTAATTGGACAGCTGGTGATGTGGCAGTTACACAACAAGGTGAGGGACGTGGTGGCAACAGGTAAGTGGATGCCTGCTAATAAGCACTGCCATGATGGATCTGAAATGATAGGTGCTCTTTAAATGAAAAAGGAAGGTTTCCTATTTAGCATACAAAGCTGTCAGGTTGGTAAAACAGCAATATCAGAACTGATTCAGTCATACAGTTTGTAGTGTACATAGATTTGCAAAACAATGGGATACAGGAATATTTCTGAACTTTGTTTTATCTCATGGTTACTGTGACATTGTGTGACTGCATCAATGCAGTGCATGTTATCTCAGCTTGCAGAGCTTGGATTCATTGAATGAGTTTACCAACAATGTAAATATTGCAGAATATGCAGCCTCATACTACATAACTAAGCTCCATTTCATGCTGAATAAACTAAAATTATTAATATATCTTAAATAGAAAAAAAAAAAAAAAAAAAACTATCTTTAGATAGATTTTTTACTCCAAAAGCATTTTATTTTATTTTTTTTTATCAACAAAATCATTGGGCCAGATTCACATACTTTTAGAAAGGCGCAGCGTATCAGAGATACGCTACGCCGCCGTATCTTACCTGGCTCTAAGTCGAATCCAGGAAGATTTCACGCCGTATGTTACAGCTGGCGCAGTACATCTCTCGGCAGGTAGGGGGCGTGATTCATTTAAATTAAGTGCGTCCCCGCGCCGAATGAACTGTGCATGCTCCGTTTTGAAATTTCCCGCCGTGCTTTGCGCGAAATGACGTCGCAACGGCATCATTTTTTTAACTTAGACGTGAGTTACGTCCTTTCCTATTCACGGACGACTTGCGCAAAAAAAAAAAAATCAAATTGACGCGGGAACGACGGCCATACTTAACATGGCAAGTCTATCTATAACCCGCAAAATAGCAGCTTTAACTATACGCCGGGAAAAGTCGACTAGCGACGACGTAAGAGAATGCGACGGCCGCGCGTACCTTCGTGGATCGTCGGAAAAAGCGAATTAGCATACCCGACGTGGAAAACAACGCGAACTCCACCCAGCGGGCGCCGAAGTATTGCACCTACGATCCGAAGGCTACGAAGCCGTACGCCTGTCGGATCGAAGCCAGAAGCCGTCGTATCTTGATTTGAGGATTCACGGCGCTGCAAATTTGAAAGTACGCCGGCGTACTCGCTCTGTGAATCTGGCCCATTGATTTTATATCTACCCTGATGTCAATAAACATAGTGTATACTGTACCTAATGGTGACAGGGCACACTTCAATAAATGATCAATTTATTTCCTAATCGCTCTTGTCGAATAGGAATAATCGATCTATAGTTGACAACCTATTTGATCGATATGCCACACATGTAAAAGGAGGAATAAAGAAGAATTAACCTGTATTAACCTATTGGCTAAATGAAGATACCATCACAAGGCATATTTTACCTAGGGGGCCAAGACGGATTTAGGCCGATAGCAGGTGCTGATATTCTGCATATCACCTGCCACCCAGATGCAGCGTGTCACCTGCCACCAAGATGCAGCATGTCACCTGCCACCCATATGCAGCTTGTCACTACTTACACTACTTCTGGAAGCCTCTCCCCAGCGGCGTCCGAGCGGGTAAACTTCCACATGCGGGCCGACGGTGAGAGATGACGTAACCATCTCTCTGTTTGCCCGCAGCTCTGTCAAGGGCAGCCTTCATGGCCCTGCTGTAGGACAGCAGTGATGCGAGGCAGGCAGTGAGAGATGATCTCTCTTCTGCCCGCCGCACCAATGACATTGATTGGCAGAGAGACTGTAGTGAGCGCTGCATGGGGACAGGGGGAGGAGGTCTGACAAATATCGGTACATTTTTGGACCGATAAGTTGAAAAATGTGAATATCGGCCCCCAATAAGAAAGTGTGAGTAGTCCATAGAATATCCCAGAAAATGGTATGTGTGCTCTTCGCACCTAGATTTACATGGCATACAATTTGCAGGCAAAAGCTGTATACCACAGGAGGCAAAAAACTTCACTGCAATGGATCTCCCTTTCAAAATGTATACTTTTCTGCATTCGAAAGGGTACATTAGTCACGCTTCCATTTTCCGTGTTATTGGCCCCCCCAGTTGAATTCTCCATAGGAATATATGAACACCACTTTAGAGAGGGGTAAAGAACGTTTAACAGCCATGCCCTGGAGATTTCCAGGACTGGAAACGAGGGGAAAGCAGTCACAAACTGTAAGAGCCGGTTCACACTGGGGCGACACCACCTGACGAGTTGCGTCCCATTGAATGCAATGGAACCGTTGTAATAGGAACGACGCAAGTCGCTCCGACTTAGAAAAAGGTTCCTGTACGACTTCGGGGGCGGCCTGCATTGACTTCTATACAGAAGTCGTTTTGCAAATCGCCTCTGAAGTCATCCTCAGGACGACTTGCAGAGTTGCCCCCGAAGTCGTGCCGCTGCAGTGTGAACCTACTCTTAATCTTCTGTTTTGTTTAAAATAAAAATTTAAAAATAAGTGACTGACACTTTTTTACCAATACTGGAGAGTGCGAAATCTGGTGCAGAGCATGGTAGCCAATCGGCTTCAAACTTCAGCTTGATTGGTAGCCGATTGGTTTCTAGGCAGAGCTGCACTATTCACTTTTAGTAAACCTCCCCCAATGTTTCACAGACAGATGTGATAGATCACTGGCAGTTAAAAGGCAGGCAAAGCATGAAGCAGTCACTTCCTGTCTACATGCATACACTCCAGTGATGGCTCAATGGCATTTGTCAGGGCTAAATTTCCTGTAAGTGACAACAATGGATTATTCCTGTGTAATGTGTGTTGAAAACAGACACTTCTACTTTTGCACCAGACAAGGTGACGTGACAACACAGGAGCACACAGAGTTGTCACCTCATAATAAAAAGTGAGCTAGAGCCAGGATATTATTTAAAATTCGGGCTGAAATCGGACCGGAAACTGTGAACCAGCACGCACCGGACCCCTGCTGTGAACCGCGTCTAAGAAATTCCCTTTCTGTATTCTGAAAAAATCCTGGTTGATCCTGCATTTCTCTATCTCCACCTTCTGTTCGTGTCCCCAATTCTGTTTGGGATTTTGCAGAGCAGCGCTGGTAGCTTGGCACATGCTCAGTCTTCATTGAATTTCTATGCAGAGCATTTCCTCCCCATCACATCTAAGCAGCCCATGTGACTATAGTATCACACATGTTGGAGTATACACAGTGGTAAATAATAGCCCACTCCATCCCTTCTCCTCCTCCATGCCCATAACCAGCTAAATACAATGGTGTGGGATATTACATTTATATTGATGGAGGCTTCACCTCCCTCTTATTCTACACACGACCGTTTTTCATGACGAGAAAAATGCAATTTTTTAAATTGGTCGTTAAAAAAAAAACGGTGTGTAGGCTCCAGAGAATTTTTCTTGACGAAAAAAAAAATGGGCATTAAAAATTTAGAACATGCTCAATTTTTTCTCGTCGCGGTCGCGTGTACGCTTTAACGATGGGGGGGGGGGGGGGGAACATGCATGCTCAGAAGCACGTTATGAGATGGGAAATTAGCATAATCAGCCCAAAGGGTGGCGCCATTCGAATGGAACTTCCCCTTTATAGTGCCGTCGTACGTCACCGTGCTTTGCTCCAGCATTTTTTATCACGATCGTGTGTATGCAAGGCAGGCTTGAGAGGAATCATGGTCGAGAAAAACATTGTTTTTTTTCTCCCCCATGACATGAAAAATGGTCGTGTGTACGCGGCTTTAGACATAGGCTGGAGGGGGGCATGATACAATCTGTGACTGGCAGAAATCCGCCCACGCCATGTTATTGCCAAAAACTAGATTTGATTTTGAATATATATATTTGTATGACGACAATTTAAAACCATTAATTGAAATTATTAAAAAAAAAAAAAAAAAAATTACACTGCAATTGGCAATTTTTTTTTTTGTTTGTTTTTTTTGGTGACCAGCAGCAGCGGACTAAAAGCTCCTCCTGCTTAGGTTTCCCTGCAAAGCTCCTCCTACTTAGGTTTCCCTGCAGACAGGCTGGGAAAAATCTGGGTCTTATGACAGCTGTATATCAATTAGGATAAAAGTACTTTTATCCTTAGAGCCGGTTCACACACACACAGGCGACACGACTTTGGGGGCGACTCGGCAAGGCGATCTCAAGGCGTCTTGAGAGGCAACTTGCAAAATGACTTCAGTATTGAAGTCAATGCAAGTCGCGCCGAATCGCCCCGAAAGTAGAACAGGAACCTTTTTCTAAGTCGGAGCGACTTGCGTCGCTCCTATTAGAACAGTTCCATTCACTACAATGGGACGCGACTTGTCAGGCGGCTGTGTCGCCTGACGAGTTCGCCCCAGTGTGAACCGGGTCTTATCCTTTTTTTTTTTTTTTATTATTAAAATAAATAGAGTGCCATCATCCACATACAGAAATGAGAGAATGTAAATTAAACAGTGTGTGTTTAGTATCACATATATACGTGAATAAAATTTAATTTTTTAAACAAGAGTTAATGGTCACTTTTAGGGGGCAAATTGAATAGCGCAAAGTTAAGAGATGGGTTGCTTTTGTTAGCATTCAGAACCAAATTAGCATAAGCAATGTGCACAATGATCGGCTCACAAGGACTGGATTTTTCCCTTGAAATACGCTAGAGTACTTTGTGCCACCACACCACAGATAAGCATGTAACAGCTTTAAGTAAGTGAAGTGATGTAATCGTTGATGTCTGTTCTGTAAAGGTCACTTGGTGCTGACTCCCGAGCGTATTATCAAAGCTGACTGTTGGTAATATCTTCACATCCTGCAGAGCTTGGCGTGCCGATCAGTGCACCACCTTACCAGGCTTCCAGAACTATAAAGGGTGTTGTCATTACATAAGTGCGCTCTCACTTTTTACAACACTTGCTAAGCAAGGTCTTACTTTTAGCACTTGACATGAGAAAGGGGGAGTAGAAAAACGTGGTCCTTGATCCTTTCCTAATGTTAGCGACAGACATTGCCTGCAGAAATAAAATAAAATAGTCTGGCAAAGCGTTAACCTCTGCTGCCAGGCACGATATAATACAGGGACAATCTGGGATCGTCTTGTAGTATCCGTTACGCAATCCAAAAGGCAGGAAGACTTCCCAGATGATTTAGAAGGTTAAACGCGTGGCTTGGCTGGGCCAACATTAAATTCCACCCAAACCGCAAACTAAACAGTCCCTCTAATTAGCCATTTCCTTTTCTTAACTGGAATCACAGCAGTGGGAAGTATGAAATACAAACACGTAAAACCTGTCCAAATACCTTACACCTATATCCTCAGCAAAAACCACCAAACCCCACCAAAGCATGAGCTATCACAGCAACCAAGACTATGCCTGCAGGAACAATTACCTCCACTTAGCAAGCCATCTTACAACATCACCTTATTACAAGCACACTCTCACTGCTCATTTTAACACCATGAGCATTGCAAAACTACCATACAAAAATAAATGGGTGCTTTTCCTGTTCAACACAACCGCATAGCGTGCCAAACTCACACTCTTTTACTTAGAAGTGCATTTATAATAATTCTGCAGTGCTATTGGACGATTCAAAAGAAAAAAAGCACCACTCTAGACACTAAATTGCCCCTTATCCTCCCGTGAAAATGCCAGGGAGCCCATCTTAGCTCCTAATGCCATAACTGCAATAAATCAGAGGCCACACACCAATGACATCACTTCTGAAGAAAAAAAACCTGTCTGTAGTCTAAAATCTTCTATGGTTGACAGGGCTTCTCCTCCACAGATATAGTGAGTGAGCAATGTCACCCTAGGTTAGTCATGAGTTACTGGCAGGATCACCTGTAAAAATATTAGAAAAGTAATGCAGTCGCCACATGCATTGGCTGGTTAAAGCGGAGGTTCACCCGTACAATATACTTTTTCCCCTTAGATGGATGCTCGTTTTGTCTAGGGGAATCGGCTAGTTGTTTTAAAATATGAGCTGTACTTAAGGTTTACGAGATGCATCCTCTCCGTCGCTTCCGGGTATGGGCTGCGGGACTGGGCGTTCCCATTTTGATTGACAGTCTTCCAAGAGGCTTCCGACGGTCGCATCCATCGCGTCACGATTTTCCGAAAGAAGCCAAACGTCGGTGCACAGGCGCAGTATGGAGCCGCACCGACATTCGGCTTCTTTCGGCTACTAGTGACGCGATGGATGCGACCGTCGGAAGCCTCTCGGAAGACTGTCAATCAAGAAGGAACGCCCGCTCCCGAAGACCCATACCCGGAAGCGACGGAGAAGATGCATCTCGAAAACGGTAAGTACAGCTCATATTTTAAAACAACTAGCCGATTCCCCTAGACAAAACGAGCATTAATCTAAGGGGATTGTTTGAAAAAAAAGTTTAATGGGTGAACTCCCGCTTTAACTACAATAGATTACATTTATGTGTTCAGATACACTTCAAAGCTGAAGTTTAGATTTACCCTCAGTCATAGCACAGTTGTACAGTTTCTGCTCCTGTATTACTATAAATTCACTGCACAATTAAGCCTCGTACACACGATCCAATTGTTGGCAGGGGATTGTCTGATGACAGACTGTTGTGCTAAAATCTGACCGCTAGTACGCTCCTTCTGACAATTGTTGACCAACTTTTCGGTCAATAAATGTTGGATGGCAGGCTAGTAAATTTGCTCAGAATCAATGTTCAAACACGGAATCAGCAGAAGGGGCCCAAAGGGTGGCGCTCAAGAGCTGAAATTCCTTGTAGTACATCACTACGTTCGTGTGTGTTGGCTGACAATGGTTTACTGTTGCACGACAAGATGCTGGCACACGCCCTTTGGACAAAAATCAGACACCCGGTTGGCCAACAATCGTATCGTGTGCATGAGGCTTAAGAGCTTCTCACAGCATACATTAGAATCTGCAGCATTTCGATGGCGCCCATCTCATTTCCTGCCTGAAGTACATCAAGTAGCCCATTTCTTCCCAAGCCTGACTGTGCATGATCTGTCTCTTCCACTCATGGGACTTCAGTGTTTTCAATCATGGAGGCTCAGCATCGCTTCTATCATAGCCAGAGAATTTTTATGCAAATATTGTTTGTATATTATTGTTCAATATGCAATTCCTCATTTTTTTTCCCCCTGACCATTTACAATGGTTTCATGGTTCAAATTGTTTACATCTGTGCTGGTCTTTGGTATCATGGCGGCGGCCATGTTAGGTGGCTGCCATGGTAACTGACAGTCCATATTCCCATTGCACAAATTCCTGGAATAAGCTCTTAGGCCTCTCTCACACTGGGGCGTGATCAGCGCTAAAGCGCCGCTATTTTTTTAGAGGCGCTTTACCGTCAATTACACAGTGCTATTTAGGTGCTAGCGGGGTGCTTTTACCCCGGCTAGCGGACGAGAAAGGGTTAAAACCACCGAAAGTGCGCCTGCGGTATAGCCGCGGTACTCATTGATTTCAATGGGCAGGATCGGTATACACACCGCTCCAAAGATGCTGCTAGCAGGACTTTTTTTACCATCCTGCTAGCGCATCCCTCCAGTGTGAAAGCCCTCAGGGCTTTCACACTGGAGAGACAACCGCGGCTGTTTCAGGTCGCTTTGCAGCGCCTGCAAAGCGACCCAGTGTGAAAGGGGTCTTAGAGTACTGGGTGCTGTAGCGATTGCCAGCTGGACACTGAAACCTATACGATATGTATTCGACAGTACATGAAGGATCATCAATTTTGTCTAAACCTTTTTTTTTTTTATTCCAGAATGATCACATCACAAAAATGGTGTTATGCAACGTTTCAGAGCCGCGCAGGACCCCTTTGTCAGGCATGTGATCATCACATGCATGACTAAGGGGTCCTGTGTGGTTCCGAAATGTTGCACAACACATTTTTTGTGATGTGATCATTCTTGGAAAAAAAAAAAAAAAAAAAAAAAAAACAATATGTTTGGACGAAATTGATGATCCTTGGTGTGCTGGTGAATCTCTTTATGCCATGGTAACTGGACTGCAGCCCATTTAGAGCACAATACCGATTACTGGCCTGAGCCTTGGAGAAAGCCGTTTGAGTGCAACACGTCAGGGTGCGGTGACGTCATCACGTGGGGCGGAGCTTTGGACGCCATGTACGAGATATGCTGTTTTTTAGCTTTTGACATGCAAGTCATTTTTTTAAATATGTTAATAAACTTGTTAAGCAATCCACACTATTGAACTTTTTCATGCTTTCTATATGTATCATTTAACATTGTGGAGTTGATGATCCAGGCATTGAGTGGAGCAGTGTCCTTGTAATAGAAAAAGCGCATTTGACCTCTTGTGAGGTCCTGTGGACAACCATGAGGTGAGGGGGGGGGGGGAAAGATTACTGTGGTTATTAAGTGAAGAGCAATTTCTGAGAAGAGACATACAGTATATTTTTTCCGGGACTGCACATTCACTGAATGGTGTATGGGATCTTTGGATGAACTGTCTACTACCTGAATTTTTACTTTATATGGACTTTTTTGAATATTAATTTACTTTATTATTACACACGTATATATATATATATATATATATATATATATATATATATATATATATATATATATATATATATATATAAATGCGCAAAAGGATTGGAATACAGGTATATGAATTTATTACTTTTGATTTATATCATCTGGTAGCGCTGCACTATTAAGAGGTTATAAATACACTAGATGTGACCCAGCAACCTTTGACGCAACCATACCTGAGCACCTATAAAACATGGTGGCGTTTCAGTGCCATTTAGAAAAATTACGCAGGCAACCAAGTTTTAGCATTAATATGCATCTCTTTCTCCAGTCATCTTATTTCCTAAAGGCAGGGTTTTATTGAAATCATTTCTAACATTCTCAGAACAGAGCGGTAAGCATTCATGACAAAACCTCTGACTCATCTGAGGTATGATTCAAACCGGTCAGAAACCTAGACAAACCTGCACAAAGTGTGTATGGCTGGATTTCATGTCCTGTCACTGAAAAATATGCAGCCTGACATGTCAACCCCATAATCAAGGCGAGAAAGTTAACACCTAGGCTTCAAGCCAGTCACAGGGATTGTGACATATTTCATGACTATAGAGGAGAAGAAAAACATTCTGCCATCATAAGACGTCCACGGTCCCGCCTGTGGGGAGCCAACATGACAAGCTTTGGGAGCTCACCCTTTTCTAAAAAGTGACAGAAATGTTTCCATTACTCAATTGTCTAACACACCCAGCACTACATCTATACGTAGGAAGCAGACTGTATCGTACGTGCCATGCCCAATAGCCATTTCAAATTTATAAGAACTAAAGAAAAAGGGAACTCGGGTGACAAAGAAATGTATCAGTTCAGGTCACAGAGGAGATAAGCAAGTAATAAGTAATGACTTGTTACTAAATGAAAAACTAAAAGCGCGTCACATGGCCAAGTCTGACCTAGACTACCTTAAATTGGTTTAATACCTCATTCAATCTATTAAGGCTAGGTACACATCTATGAGTTTATTGTGTGTTTGCAGATCCACAAAAACGCACTACTGTCCATTTAACCCCATTTTCTATGAGCCACATTCACATCTATGCAGTTTCCTGCAACACGGTTTTTGGAAAGGTGCGGGAACTTTTATCAATTTTTTTTTTTTTGCACGTTTTGGTTCCAGAGACTTAAATTGAATTACATAAAAAAAAAAAAAATATATATAATAATAATAATAATAATAATAATAAATTTAATGTACATGCGTTTCCTGCATGACAACAGACACCTCCTAGCATCATCAACATTTCCTAAAATTGCAATATGCCTTAAAAGCACACATTTAAAATGAAAAATGCAACCCAAAAACACATCAACTGCAGTATCTTGCTGTCAGCACAAAAATATGCCTGTATGCTGTATACATGTAATATTTGTTTTAAAATTAACGAGAGCGAGAGAGAGACACCGCTCCCAAGATGCTGCTGTCAGGTCTTTTGGAGCGGTCCCGCCAGCGCATTGCCTCAGTGTGAAAGTGGTCTTAAAGTGTTACTAAACCCAGTAAAGTAAACTAGCACTTTAAAGCGGAGGTCCACCCAAAAATGTTTTGTTTTTTTTAAAAAGCCAGCAGCTACAAATACTGCAGCTGCCGACTTTAAAAAAAAAGGAAAAGGGACACTTACCTGTCCGGCACCATCCTCAGTGAGGGAATCAGGAAGTGAAGCGTTGCGGTTTCACTGCCTGGTTGCCTACTGTGCATGCGTGAGTAGCGCGGCGTGCCGCTCTCTCCTGGGACCAGTGTGTTTCCCAGGAGACAGCGGGGGGGGGGGGGGGGGATGGGGGGGCGTATGGCACAAATACCTGCCTCTTAGACAGGTATCTTCACCCCCCTGAAAAGGTGCCAAATGTGACAGTGAAGGGGGGGTTCCGAAAAGCTGAAGTTCCATTTTTGGGTGGAACTCCGCTTTAAGCTTGCCATACATGATTTTGGTATAACCGTCCATACAAAGAATCCCGTACAATAAAATAAGTTCACTGGTTCCCTTACACGTTAGTTCTAAAAGATGTCACAGTACTCCCCTGATAATATCATCGTCCTCGTTTTTCACAGAAGACCAGTGCCATCTTTGTTCAAGAACTTTCCAAAGTCAGCAACTACTTTAGGGTCCAAGATACTGGCCCAGGAGTAAAATATTTATGTTAATCTAGATACCTGTAAAGCAGTGGTTCTTAATTTGTGTCGTCCGGGCCCACTAACAGGCCAGATTTGAAGTATTACCTTGGGGAGATGCAGACTAGAATGCTGCAATCACTGAGCAGCAAATAATATCACCTGTGATGTCTATCAGTTATCTTGCAAACCTGGCCTGTTAGTGGGTCAGGTTTGCAAGATAACTGATAGACATCACAGGTGATATCATTTGCTGCTCAGTGATTGCAGTATTCTAGTCTGCATCTCCCCAAGGTAATACATAAAACCTGACCTGTTGGACCCGGTTCACACTGGGGCGACACGACAGGTGGCTCAGCCGCCTGACGTGTCACGTCCCATTCAATGCAATGGAACCGTTCTAATAGGAGCGACGCAAGTCGCTCCGACTTAGAAAAAGGTTCCTGTACGACTTCGGGGTTGGCTCGGGGCGACCTGCATTGACTTCTATACAGAAGTCGTTTTGCAAATCGCCTCTGAAGTCGTCCTCAGGACGACTTGCAGAGTCGCCCCCGAAGTCGTGCCGCTTCTGTGTGAACCGACTCTTAGTGGGTCCTGAGGACAGGGGTTGAGAACCACTGCTGTAAAGCAATCCTTATGTTGTTCACCATGTGCACAGCTGTCTAGGCAGCCTAAAAAAAAAAAAAAAAAAAAAAGGATTACATGAACAGCTCAGTCATCGCAGGTGCCTCATCCCCTGCGCCATGCCTGTCTAGCGATCCCTCATAGTATTACACAGATATAAGAGCCTAGGCACAGGTCAATAGCTGCTTTTTAATGATCAGCATAATGATACCGACGCCATGGCTGCATTTCATTTTACTTTCTTCCATCTCAGCTAAAGAAGACAGACCTCCAGAGGCCCCAGAGCACTTTCAAAGTAACTCGTTTGTCATAAAACGAGATTTTCCACTTTTTTTTTTCAAAGCAGTAAGCTCCTAGATCTTGGTTTGCTTCAAAACACAGCCCAAACGCATAATTAAAACCATAACACCTGTTACATAACATCCCCCCCTTTGCTGTACAACCAATTCTGCTAAAAACTAGCTGCCATTATTTGTTAACTAGCAATAACACATTAGCCACGGTCTTGTGCTCTTCGGCACTGCTCTGGGAAGGGAGCCTAAGGGAAAATATCATCAAGTCAGTCATGTCCAAAGTTGTAAGGCTCCCATTCGTTATGGCTTTCTCATGACAGACTCCTTTTTTTCCCTGTGTATACAATGGATATTTTCCTACATCATCAAAACCCATGCCCGAGGAACAAGAATTATTCTGGTCATCATGGTGGACCATTTTTTTTTTTTTTAATTGATAGAAAGAACAGGATTTCACTACCTCAGACCTCCATGCTGGATAGATCATTGACCACTTAGAGTCTAGTATAGTCGAATATAGAAGACGCCTTGAGCCTTTTCACAAACAAAATAAATAAAAAATAAATAAATGCATTTAAAAAAATAAGTGAACTCCAAAATTTCCTAACTTCTTCCCTGGACCCCACTGCCCATAGCAGCCATGGTGCCCCATGCTGCTGGTGTAGCGATCCATACACCACCCCATGTGAGTATCCATCATAATGTTCACAATGGCAAGCACTCTTTGGCCAGTGCGACCATGCTGATCAATAAGAATTGATTGAGTGCTTTGAAAGGATGCCAACTAGGGTTGCCACCTCATCCCTTTAAACCCAAACACATATGAATTACACAGGTTCTGAGGCCAATTTAAAGCAGGACAGTTTAATTACCATCTTAATCGGCTACAAAACTTGTGTAATTCATATGTGTTCAGGTTTAAGGGATGAGGTGGCAACCCTAATGCCAACACACTATTACCAACGCACATGTTCCTGTAGAAATGGCTGAGTATGCAAGTGGGTGCTGCCGCAACCACCGGCTGGAACCTTAGATAGTCAGAGCAAGAGAACGTCACCAGCACATCATGGATCTCCGGAATAAGTTCAAAACTTTATTCAGTAATCGCATTGTTACAGCAGAAGCAATGTTTCGGAGCCTAGCAGGACCCCTTCATCGGGCATGTGACACATAAGCAGTAATTAAATACATTTTAGCCCGTCATAGATCTTGACAGGCTAGAAGTGGGGCTGGACACTTCATCTTTGCCTCCAGGGAGCCCAAATATGCTGGGATATGACCACAAATCACCAAGGAGACAACTTACTGTATCTCTGCGGTCAACACAGACAACAGATTTCCATAGCACTTCTTTAAAGCCTAAATGTCCATCACATGTTACTATAATTCTGACTGTTCAGAATAATATCACTGGGCAATGAGATGTTCGTCAAAGAGATGGATGAGCTCTCTCGGCTGCCATGCAGACACAAGTTTCTGCGTTTTCCACAATTCTTACAAAAATTAAAACCATACCAGGTAAATCAAAAACATCCTAACCATATTGCAACATGCTATTCCACAACTGCTTGCTTGTTTAAAAATATTCATAACATGTGTCTCATAAGATTGTGATAAAAGACAAATCGTCCAAACACTGTTAAGAACTAAACCCAGTAAAAATGTTACATCACTCATCTGGCATTTTAAATAAGCAGGCAACCCTAGCTAGTGACTTGTTATTTAAACATAATAATATCACAATATGATGGGCAATCAAGGCCCACAAACAATGATCTCTCTCCAAGTCCGTCACCCAGTTATGCTAAAGGGCTCATTCACATCACATGCATTGTCATTAGGGGAGGGCTGGGCCAGGGGGCAGGGGGGAAATTGCCTCCCAGGCCACCCTGACTTATGGCCGGCAGCCGCTGCCCGATACCATTTTCTTTTTTATTCTGGTCTGGGAAGTTGGGCTGGGGGCATGGCCATGGCGGCCAACCACTAGCTGTTGCATTCTGGGAGTTGTAGTCCACACTCAAGCTCCCGGTGGGTGGAAAACAGAGCAGTGCAGAGGAAACTACAACTCCCGGAGACCGGATTCTTGGAAGCAGGGTGTGCCAGGGAGTCAGGACACAGAGCTGGGTGCTGGCTGCAACTTGACACCAGGAGCATTACCCCCCCCCCCCCCCCCAGGAGGCCGTGGTGTGCAAGGACCTGCTGAGATCATTGTAGTGAGAGACCCTGACACCTATAGCTGATCCCCCCCATACACCCCATGTAACCTGCACCAGTGATCAGGCTGCATTGTTGGCTGCACTGGTGAGGTTGCATTGAAAAACCAGATGGGCCATGGATGGTGAGCCGATTTGGCGGTTCAATGGGCCAATTGACTGAACTTGCCCCCCAGGCCTAATGCTGCCAGCCCTCCCCTGATTGTCATGAATTTTGTTGGAGTCTCCCATGGCCATAGATTTGATTCCACTGGGGAATGCATGGTTTGCAAGTGCACAAATTGTGCATTCTCATTGCAACACGCAAAAAAAAAAAAAAGAGAAGGAGACACTAAAAATATAAAAATGGTACTTAAACATTAAAATGGACCTTTACCCATAACTTGATAAAAAATAATGTTCTTTAGCTAGGAACATATGTTCCACATTAATAATTTTGCTACCAAAATAAGTATGCGCTGTAAATTGCCTCCAGCATTGTTCCTGTTTGTTCTTGCTGGAGGCTGCCATATTGCTGAAGCCTAGAGCCCCTTAGCAGGAGTAAATATTTGGTCTGTCAGCAGATTGACCTCTACAAATTCAGCACAGTGGCTAAAAATAGAGGGCAACTGAGCATGTGCAGGGCAAGATACATTCATTTTTATACATTTATTTTTAATGTGTTACAAAGCTATACCTACAAAAGGGGCCAGCCTGAAGCGGTCAAGCATGACTTAAACTTTCTGACTAAAGTTCCACTATAATGACAACATTTAAGACGGCCAAATATGAGACAATCAGATGTCAACAGCTGTAACACTAGCAACTATAACAGACAAGAGCTGGACACCAAAGACGGTGAGACACATGATTTAGTAAGGCTGCCCAATACTCTAAGCAAATAACAGAAACCCATATCCAATAGAAGTCTTTTCACTTTCCCAAGTTCTGTTAAGAGATTAAACTAAAATTGACTGCTGAACATATGCTCATTATGAATATACCCAAAAAGTGATAATAATTTTAGTATTAGACAATTTTCTACCCAATGTGCTAGGGCACACGTGTCAAACACAAGCCTGAGGGCCGAATCTGGCCCTCCAGGCCATTTCATGTGGCCCTCGCACCTCTCCTGCAGCTGCCCTCCTCTGGTCCTCCTTGAGACCCCTACTTTCTGCTTTTAAGCAATGCATCCAGCTTCTTCAAAGCAACAGCCTAATGAAAGGGGGTGCATTGTGATGCAAGGGAGAGTGGGGGACTCAACTTCTGATGGTGGGGTGGCTCTTAACATCTAATGTAAAGGAGAGGGGATGCGCTGGACAAATTTTACAGATACAACCGCCCCTTTTGAGGGAAATCATAATGCTGATGTGGCCCTCAATATAATTGAGTTTGACACCCCTGTGCTAGGGTTTCGTAGAGTGCCATGGCCCCTCCAAAGTTTTAAGGGTTTCTTGAGAATAGAGCAGTGGTGGACAGAGCCAACGGTGTGGCGGCCTTACGTTCTCCAGTCAGTAACCATTACCACAACATTTTTTTCCCACTGGCATTTGTCCCACTGTGAACCAAAGTAAGGGGCATCATTCCCACTGATCACCATTGTAACAGGGCACTGTTCCAACTGACCATCAATAAACAGGGGTCCTTCAATTCCCACCAATTTAGATTAGCACCTTTTATCTGGACCACCAACGTTACCAGCCACTTCAGGTTTCCCTGACTTTCTTGCCATTATTTTTACTCATTGATTTCACAGTTATTAGTAAAAATGTTTGTCATACAGGAGCAGAAAGGGTGTTAAAAAATAAATAAATCATCATCCGTTCTGGGCGTCAAATACACTTATACCACAACGCTTATACTTTTAGCTGTAAATATAAAAATGTAAAATGGGGGTTTCCTGAGGTCTAAAAAATGTTTCAACGGTTCCTTCTGGGTTACGAGGTTGAGATAGCCAAGCCATTCTCAACCAAGGTTCAGTGGAATCCAGAGGCGGCTAAGAGTTCCTCGAGCAGTGGCTTACTGACCTCCCATCTTATGGTGCCTGCATAGTTCCAGGCCCAATGCCACTTAGCAAAGCCAGCAGCATGACAAGGGTGGCATTATGATTGCCACTGTAAGGGGGCATTCTTTCCACTGACACACCATCAATGACAGGGGCATTTTCCCAATGACCCCAAAGTAACTAATCCTAAGGTTTCCCGAGACCACAAAATTATTCTGAATGTTCCAGGTTAAAAGATGAGAGAAAGCATACTTTGACCCAGCCATTCTCAACCAGGGTTCCTCCAGAGTTGGCTACGGGTTCCTTGAGATTGAGAAAGGTCGTTTTAACCCAGCCATTTATAACCAGGTTCAGTCGAAACCATTAGTTATTCCAGAGCTGGCTACAGGTTCCCTGGGCAGTGGCCAACTGACCCCCAAACTGTCTGCATAAAGGTCCAATGCCACTTTGAAAAGTCGGAAGCATGACTGCCAGTGCCACCCATATATGCGCCAATTTAACCCCTTTGCAGGGTGCCTCTAAGCCCTTTAAGAGGTTTCAGATGCCGGAAGGCGGGGTTTATGATCATGTGATCGTCTTGATTGGCTGTCACGGCAATCACATGATCTAAAAGCTCCTGATCGCAAGAAGTGATCGGGAGCTTTCCATTAGCTGTCGGTAACTGTGCCGGGAGTGCGCAGGACACGTGCTCTTAGCACAGCTGTGTCAGATAATTGGTACACAAATATGCGGCCGCTCGGCGCCAAGACCCACCTGCCGAGAGAACACTTATAGAAAAAGGTTTCCCCTAGTAAAACCATTCTCAGCCAGGGCTCTTTCTGAGGTGGTTAGGAGTTCCATGAGCTGTGGCTAACTGACCTCCCATGATGCCTGCATAGTTCCAGATCCTATGCCACTTTACAGAGCCAGTGGCATCACTGCAAGGGTAGCATTCTTTACACTGACCACCACCAATGTAAGGGCATTTTAGCAAAGACCTCCAATTATTTATTAATTATTTACAAGGTTCCTTCTGGGTAAAGAGATTGAAAAAGGGTGCTTTAAGAAGGTTATTCTTAATCAAGGTTCATTTGAATCCTAACGTTCCTGCAGAGATGGCTAGGGGTTCCTTGAGCAGTAGCCAACTGACCATCTGATGGTGCCTGCATAGTTCCTGGTCCAAATCCACTTGGCATAACCAGCGGCATGTCTGCAAGAGTGGCCTTCATCCCACTGACCATCACCGATTTAAGGGCCATTTTCCCAAAGACCTCCAATAGACTAATCTTAAAGGAACACTAAAGGTTCGTTTTTTATTAGATCAATTGATTGCTGTAAGCAAGAACATTTAAATATCACTTACCTCGTTTTTCCTTTTGACCTCCAAAATACAGTAATCCAGGTTTGAAAATGCCATTTCCTGTCACTCCTCTTCTTGCTTTCCACCAGCATCTGAGCCGTTTTGCATGGTGGAAAGCAGAATGTGCTCACCCCCTCCCTATGGCTACAGCCCTGCGTGAAGATGCTCTCTTATCCCTCACAGGCATGGAGGCCAAGCCTAATGGGAACTGTAGTTCCCATTAGGCCGTGATGTAGCAAGAATGAATGCGCACCGCAAACCAGGAAGTCAGTGCGAATAAGCCTAGGTTCACACTGCTGCGAATTCAAAATCGCGGTAAAATGCGCGATTTTACCGCGATTTTGCGGCTGCGATTTTGCCGCGAATTTGGCACGATTTCGGCCGCAATTTAATGTAAATCGCGGCCCGAAATCGCAAAAAGTAGTACAGGAACTACTTTTTGAAATCGCAGATGCGGCGTCGCACTGATTAGGACAGTGCCATTGCCGACAATTGCCGCCGATTTGAGATGCGATTTGACATGTCAAATCGCATCTCAAATCGTTCCAAATCGTACCCAGTGTGAACCAGGGCTAAGTGACGGAGGTGAATAAAACGGCTCGATTTCAACAGGTATCAAACTAGTTATAATGCAAAACATTACTTTTTATTTTATCAGCTACTGTCAGACTTTAATTTAAGAGGAAAATATTTGTCTTTACAACCCCTTTAACAGGGCTTCATTGAGACCTGAAAACGACTTAAAGGAAAAAAAGCTGCTTTAAAAAGAGTTTGTAAACCTCAGGAAAAAAAAAAACTGCAATACAAAGGCATAATGAGCTAGTATGCATTGCATACTAGCTCATTATGAAATACTTGCCTTAGAACGATGCCCTGCAGTGCCGCCTGCACTTCGCTACCACGGCCGACATCTTTTCCGGAGTTACTTCCGGGTTCACAGGCTACAGTGCTGCGATTGGCTGGAGCCGCAATGACATCACTCCCCATGGGTGCTGAAGAAACGTCACGAGCGGGCTGTCCCTTCAGTACGCATGCGCTGATGACGTCGGCGGCAGCCATATAGTAAATATCTCCAAAATGGTGCAAGTTTAGGAGATATTTACAGTACCTACAGGCAAGCCTTAAGGAGGTTGTAAAGGTTTGTTGTTTTTTTTAAACAAACATGTCATACTTGCCTCCTCTGTGCAAGGGTTTTGCACAGAGGGGTCCCGATCCCACTCTTCTGGGGTCCCCCAGTGGCGCTCCTGGCTCCTCTTTGAGTGCCCCCACGGAGACCCGCATTCCCTGGGGGCACTGATGCAGGCGTGCTCCCGAGTTCTGCTGCTGCGTCCATTGACACAGACAGCAGGACTCGGCCCCGCCCCTGGCTTCTACATTACTGGCTTTGATTGACAGCCGTGGGAGACAATGCTCCTGCTGCTATTATTCCAGCCAATGAAGACCTGAGACAGTGGCTATAGCTGCTCTGCTTGTCCCCACCCCTGGAAAGATCAGGTTCAGGTAAGTAAAAGGGGGGCTGCTGCGCTACAAAAAAGGGGTTTTCACCTTAATACATAGAATGCATTAAGGTGAAAATGCTCAAGGGTTTACAACCCCTTCACTATAGGCTTACCTGTAGGTACAACTAAAGAGGAAGACTTTACTTCCTCTTTAAAGTGGTTGTAAACTCTGTACAATCACCTTTACCCACAGGTAAGCCTATATTAAGGCTTACCTGTAGGTGCTGGAAATATCTCCTAACCTGCACTGTTTAGGAGATATTTACAATATTTGCGTGCGCCGACATCATTGGCGCATGCGCACTTTAGAAATGGCACGATTGTGCCGTATCTGAAGGGATCATGCCATAACTGGCGGCACACACGGGAGTGATGTCACGCAAATCCGGCCAGTCACAGGGCCGGAGTCCTTGGCCCCAGAGGGAAGAGGGGTGAAGATGGACGCTTCCAGCCAGTGGGGACATTGGTGACATCGCAGTCTTCGTTTTTAGGTGACACATAATGGGCTACTATACGATGCATAGTAGCCCATTATGCTTTACCTTTGCAGGGAAATTAAGAGGAAGTAAAACCCATCAGGGTTTTAAAGCGGAGGTCCACACAAAAAGTGAACCTCCGCTTTTTGGATCCCCCCCCCCCCTCCGGTGTCACATTTTGGCACCTTTCAGGGGGAGGGGGGTGCAGATACCTGTCTGAGACTGGTATTTGCACTACTTCCGGGTTCCGACTCCCGCGGGAGTCCAGGCTCGTTATGTCACCCCCCCCCCCCCACCTGCTGTCTTCTGGGAAACACTGTTCCCAGGAGAGAGCGGGGACCAGTGACGGTGCGCATGCACAGAAGGGAATCGGGCAGTGAAGCCGCAAGGCTTTACTTCCTGATTCCCTCACCGAGAATGCTGGCGGAAGCAGCCGAGGACCGAACGATTGCTCAGCCTCGTCTGCTGGCATCGCGGGCGTGCTGGACAGGTAAGTGTCCATTTTTTAAAGTCAGCAGCTGCAGAATTTGTAGCTGCTGGCTTTTAAAAAACACGGGTGTACCTCCGCTTTAAGACGCCCATTCTAAACCAAGGTTTAGTAGAATCCTAGGGTTCCGCCACAGATGGCTAGGGGTACCTTGAGCAGTATCCAACTGACCATCTGATGGTGCCTGCATAGTTCCAGGTCCAATGCCACTTGGCATAACCAGCGGGAGGTCTACAGATGATCATCACACTGATCACTGATGCAAGGTCCATTCCCCCCCCCCCCCCCCCCCCAATGACCCTTAAAGGGGTTGTAAATGGTTTTTCACCTTGATGCATCCTATGCATTAAGGTGAAAAACATTCGATGGTACCGCCCCACCCCCCCCGAACCCCCGTTTTACTTACCTGACCTCTTGAAAGTCCCGCGCGCGTCAACGTGATCCTCTTCGGTTCCCAGCCTGGCCGTTGATTGGCTAGGCTGGACGGATTGATAGCAGCGCAGCCATTGGCTGGCGCTACTGTCAATCACAGCGGATGATGCAGCGCGCCAGGGGGCAGGGCCGAGTGATACAGTCGGCGGCTATGCCCGCCGCTGTATCACGGGAGCACGCTCGCAAAAGCTTTCCACCATGCGAGCTTGGTCGCATGAAGGTGGAAAGCTTTTGCGAGGAGGAGCCCAGACAGCCGCCGAGGGACCCCAGAAGACCGGATTCGGGGACACTCTGTGCAAAACGAGCTGCACAGTGGAGGGAAGTATAACATGTTTGTTATTTAAAAAAAAATATTCTGCCTTTAGTGTAGCTTTAATCTTAGCAAGGGAATCCCAAGACCTTCCAAGGGTTCCTTCTGCATTAAAGCAGAGGTTCCGCCAATTTTTTTAAAACCAGCAGGTACAAATACTGCAGCTGCTGACTTTTAAAATATGGACACTTACCTGTCCAGCACGCCAGCAATGTCGGCAGCCGAGGCTGATCAATCGCTCGTCCCTTGGTTGCACTCACCGCTATCCTCGATGAGGGAATCGGGAAGCGAAGCGTTGCGGCTTCACTGCCCGGTTCACTACTGCACATACGCAAGAAGCGCGGCGCACCGTCACTGGTCCCTGCTCTCTCCTGGGAACAGTGTGTTTCTCAAAAGACAGCGGGTAGAGGCGTGTCTGCTGCAGGAGTGTATTCCCGGAAGTGGTGCAAATGCCTGTCTTAGACAGGTATCTGCACCCCCTCCCCCCCTGAAAGGTGCCAAATATGACACTGGAGGGTGGAGGGTTCAGAAAAGCAGAAGTTCCATTATTGAGTGGAACTCCGCTTTAACTGGTATGCCATTCCTTCAGAGAGCATGCCCCGGTGACGTCACCAGCGGCTTTGCAAGTAAAACGACGCACATTTAGGAGATATTTACTGTACCTAGAGGTAAGCCTTAGGTAACCAATAGGTAAAAATCAACCAACCCACTTTAAGAAAATGCTCCAACATACATGGATTCCTTGAGTCAGCAACTGTCAAGAACCCTAAAATGTTTCCCAATAAAGGGCAGGATGTAGGAGGAACCAACAATGGACCCTTTTACGCAGACTGTCAACCTCTGGCCTACCTCAGTGGCCAATCTCATCAGAGTGGTTAGGTGCAAGGACCCAGGTGAGGCTACTGCCCTCCTTTCTACCCCCACCATAGCATGCCAGGGATTGCACCCTCCTCACATGCCAGACACATTAACCCCTTCAGGTCTGTGCTGTCAGATGCCAGGGCTGCAAGAAAAACAAAAGAGCACACAGGCCTTGGGAGGGCTATTCCCCCCCTGGCACTGTGTGTGCCAGGCTATGAGGGTTAATCACCCACCTCCAGGGTCCGGATCTCCTGCTGAGCGAGGTCATTGGAGGCGGCGCACTGTGTGCGGAGTCCCCGCAGGTTGGACATGGAGATGTCGATCATATTCTGGATGAGTTCGCAGTGCTGCCTGGCGGACAGGGCCGGTCCGCTCTCTCTCTCCATCCCATATAGCCCCGGCTTCTTCTTCTCTAGCATCTTCTGAGCGTCCATCTCCTCGGCATCGGGAACCCGAGCCACCCGGGGGCCAGGCTCTTCTTCTCCCTACTACAAATATCACCGATCCCACCCGTGCAATCACGATCACACTGCAAAAGTGGCAACAATAACGAAGGATCACAGTGCCCACCACACACCGATGTCAATGGAAGGAGCCGAGCAAAGTAAGAGTCTGACAGCAGCGCCTCTCTGCACTCACTGCTGCCTCTCCCCCTCCCTCCCCAATGGTGTCACTGCTCGGGTCATCCGCAAAGGATGCTGGGGCTTGTAGTCTGCGCATCACTTCCCCGGCCTCCCATCTCCCACAGCTTCTTTCACTTTTACATTGCGATCAGGCTGCAGGAGAACACGCCCCCATATATCATCCATTTCTTTTCCGATTATCGATCTCTTCCTATATAGTCTATGTCACACATTGGGAGAGAGCATTTCGATTGATACCAAAGACCATACACACTCCATAAGTGAGCAATGTCGAATAATCGATCTATAGGCGACAACCTTTTCGATCGATACATGGAAAAAGTGGATTTCGATCAATAGCAAAGATAGGATCGTAATGATGATTATACATATTTTATTAAAATGATCAATTTATTTTCTGATCAGAATAATCAAACTATAGTCGGTAGGCCATTTGACCTTTATGCCACACTACTTGGAAAAGTAGATTACGATCGACAGAGAAGATACAAGCATTATGGTGACCATACATGCTCCGATAGATCAATATGACTCAGTGTACAGCGCTAAATTATCTCAATCCCCATTAATTAATGACAATTGAGATATTAAAGCGGAAGTTCACCCGAAAAAAAAAAATTAACATTAGATTCATGCTCATTTTGTCAAGGGGAATCGGGTAGTTTTTTTTAAAAACGAAGCAGTACTTACCGTTTTAGAGAGTGATCTTCTCCGCCTCTTCCGGGTATGGTCTTCGGTCTGGGCGTTCCTATTTGATTGACAGTCTTCCGACAGGCTTCCGACGGTCGCATACATCGCGTCACGAGTAGCCGAAAGAAGCCGAACGTCGGTGCGGCTCTATACGGCGCATGCGCACCGACGTTCGGAAAATCGTGACGCGATAGATGTGACCGTCGGAAGCCTGTCAATCAAAAAAGGAATGCCCAGTCCCACAGCCCATACCCGGAAGCGGCGGAGAAGATCGCTCTCTAAAACGGTAAGTACTGCTTCGATTTAAAAAAAAACTAGCCGATTCCCCTTGACAAAATGAGCATTAATCTAATGTTAAAAATTAACATTTCCGGGTGAACCTCCACTTTAAGTTCTGTACCCTGAAGCATATTGATTATATAAACACTTAAAGCGGAGTTCCGGACACATTTTTTTATTTATTTTTGTTAATTGATCTGAGCATAATGCATTATTAAATAAAGAAACTATTATAAAATGTTAATAGTAGATGTCGCTAAAATATATATTTTATACTCACAAGTTTGTCCCTCCTGTTCTGGCTGTTGCCATCCTGATTGTGGGCATGTGAAGACCAATCGATAACTCTTCCGGAATAAGCGTTAGATAGGTGCATGCTGGGTAACCAGCATGCACCTCTCGGTCTTGCGCATGCGCGATTCACTGGCGGGCGACCGTAGCGTAGATTGTTTCTAAAGTTGCCATAACAACGGGCGGTGACGGAGGAAGGTCACGTACTGTTGTTTTGGCTACAGCGCTAAATCATGTAATTTCCTGTCAGGAAATAACACAATTTTTGATCACAGTACTGCCCACAGCACAGGTGAGGGAGGAAGTGACGAGGAGCGCCACGGACTAGGAAGTGCCTGATTAGGAGGACTACATACCGTTACAACCACTTTTACCTACAGGTAAACCTAGATTAAGGTGTAGGTGCTCGAACTATCTCCCAAACCTCCACGGTTAATGAGATATTTACAAATGAGACGGGCGGACATCTTTGCCATTCTGAAGCTTCCCTCCAACCACTTTGCATATTCATTTTATATCTACTGCAATTCTGTACTTGCCAAATATGCTGCAGAAATCTCCTTTCACTAAGTCTGGCTGCATCCATTTTAACTGTGGGCAGCTGAAGCTGCTGCCTGTTCATTTCCTGGATTTACACAGACACACCCCTCCAGCTCTGCAGCTCTCATTTGCCCTCTTATGACTCACCCCCCCCTTCCTGACAAACACTCACAAGAGTGACAGAGAGAGCTGTGCATGATGTCATAAGCCTAAGCCTATTACCAGACAAGAAACAGGAAGTGGGCTGCATAAGGTATTTATTTACCGACAGAAAAAAAAAATTTACTATCCAAAGTTAAAACAACAATGACAGAAGATTTAATAGATGAAAAGTTAAAAAAATTACTTTAATGTGTTTTTGTACAGCAGCTGTGATTTAAAGTATGGGTAGCGCAGGCATTATTGGTTTATATGCTCCGATAAATGGTCCATTTCTTTTCTGATCGGAAAATAATTAATCTATAGTCAACAGCTTGTTTGACCAATATGTCCCATACAGGAAAGTGGATTTCGATCGATAGTCATAATGGTGACTATACTCACTCCATAAATGATTAAATCAGAATAATCGATCTGTGGACGACAACCGATTTTATCGCTATGCCACACATGGAATAGGCGATGTGCTTGCGGGACATTAGAAAAAGTCCTGCCACCGGCATCTTTGGGGCGGGTTTGGAGCAATGTAAAAAGCGCTTCAAAAACACCCCTGAAGAGGAGGGGCCTGGAGCGCTGGCGGGGGACCCCAGAAAAAGACGATATGGCTGCTCTATGCAAAACCATTTCACAGAGCAGGTAAGTATAGGCATGTTGTTATATATATATATATATATATAAAACCTTTACAACCTCTTAAAGGGGTTGTAAAGGATTCCCCCCCCCCCCCCAAAATAGCTTCCTTTACCTTAGTGCAGTCCTCCTTCACTTACCTCATCCTTTGATTTTGCTTTTAAATGTCCTTATTTCTTCTGAGAAATGCTCACTTCCTGTTCTTCTGTCTGTAACTCCACACAGTAATGCAAGGCTTTCTCCCTGGTGTGGAGAAAGCCTCTTGAGGGGGGAGGGGGCGAGCAGGCAAGTCAGGAGACTCTCTACTTTGCATATAGAGAAAGGAGCTGTGTGTTAGTGGGCGTCCTGACACTCCTGCTCGTCCCCTCAAGAGGCTTTCTCCACACCAGGGAGAAAGCCTTGCATTATGGTGTGGAGTTACAGACAGAAAAACAAAAAGTGATGATTTCTCAGAAGAAATAAAGACATTTAAAAGCAAAATCGAAGGATGAGGTAAGTGAAGGAGGACTGCACTAAAGTAAAGGAAGCTATTTAGGGGGGAAAACAAATTCCTTTACAATCCCTTTAAGGCTTACCTGTAGGTACTGTAAATATCTCCTAAAATTGCACCGTTTAGGAGATATTTACTATATACCCTGCCGCCGACGTCATCAATGCATGAACATTTAGATTTATTTTGGACATCTCCTGAAGCAAAAATTTAATTTTGAGATACTCCCAAAGGCAAATCATGTCTAAAGTGACGAAGACCCTGCCACTTTCTTCATTAGAGCCCTGCAGGTGCAGCAGATAATTGATAATTATAAAACCACTCCCATACAGGTTCACTGCACATATGGACACAGACAAACAAACAAACAAACAGTTATTTCCTCAGAATAACAAAAGGTAAAAATCTACAATCATCAAGTTGAGTTGAAGTAAACTCCCTTGGTTGATTTTTACCTATAGGTAAAGCTATGACAAGGCTTACCTGTACATACAGTAAATATCTCCTAAACGTTCGCGGTTTAAGAGATATTTACTTGCAAAGCCGACAGTGACATCATCGCAGCATGCGCTCTGAAGGAACAGTATACCTGTGCCATTCCTTCAGAGTCCTGTGCCATGAACAGCAGCTCTCAAGCCAGCGGTGTATCATGGGCAGAATCACGGCAATTCTGCCAGCGATCAGAAATCGCAAGATGCAAACTGAAGGGGCTTACTATCACTAACCTTCATATGTTATTTGATATATTTGTATACAAAGGGCCAGATCCACGTAGATCGGCGTAATTTTAAGTAGGCGTATCGTAACGTAGTTACGCTACGCCGCCGCTACTTTGAGAGGCAAGTGCTGTATTCACAAAGCACTTGCGGCTAAAGTTACGGCGGCGTAGCGTAAATGTGTCGGCGTAAGGGCGCGGAATTCAAATGACAAAGATGTGGGCGTGTTTTATGTTAATTCAACTTGACCCCACATAAATGACGTTTTTTTTAACGGCGCATGCGCCGTCCGTGGGGGTATCCCAGTGCGCATGCTCGAAATCACGTCGCAAATAGTCAATGCTTTCGACGTGAACGTAATTTACACAAAGCTCTATTCCCGAACATTTTACGCAAACGACGTACACGACGGAAAATTTGACGCTGTCCCAACGTCCATACTTAACATTGCGTACGCCTCATAGACTCAGGGGTAACGTTACGCCGAAAAAAGCCTTACGTAAACGACGTAAAAAATGCGCCGGCGGACGTACGTTCTGAGAATCGGCGTATCTAGCTAATTTGCATACTCTACGCAGAAGTCAACGGAAGCACCACCTAGCGGCCAGCGTAAATATGCATCTAAGATCCGGCGGCGTACTAAGACGTACGTCAGTCGGATCTAGCCCCCATTCAGGCGTATCTTGTTTTGTGGATACAAAACAAAGATAAGCCGGAGCATCCTAGAAGTTACGCGGCGTATGAATAGATACGCCGACGTAACTTATTTGTGGATCTGGCCCATTGTAATTGTTTCTATTGACTTTTTTTTGCAACATTCTGTACAGTATACTCTGCAGAAGTTACAATGTAATCCCTTCCAATAGCAACATTCTGTATCATGATAAAGATTTAAAAAACACACACCACTGTCAGTACAAGACTCCTTACGTGTTGAGCAGTGGCGGCCCGTCCATAGGGGGCGCCCGGGCGCCGCCCCCCCTCCCCAAGTCAGTTAAAAAATTCTAATAATAAAAAAAAAAAAAAAAAAAAAATTTTTTTTAAACATGTCCCTTTAAAAAAAAAATGCAAAAAAAGGTCCTTATGTGCACTGTGTCGGGCGCCGGGTGCAGTTCAGTACGAGTAGCGCCACGTCTGTGCAATCACAAGATTGCAGACGAGGCGCTACATTGGCAGAAAAAAAATGCATTTGTGGCGGAGCCGATCGCGCCACTTGCTTCCGGCGAATTGAACTATATTGTGGCCGGGCGCGTGCACTGTACCCAGTATATTGCTGTGCATAGTGCCGACATCAGGAAGTGACGTCGGCACTATGCATCTCAGAGGGACGCATCCCCGTCAGCCACACATCCCCGTGAGCAAGAAATCCCCGTGAGCCAGCCGTTCTACAAGGTACAGAAGCAGGCTCAGTAATTAGCAAAAGTGTCCCTGTTTGTTGAATACAGAAGGGTACTAGTGAAGGAATCAGTGCAGTGATAAATTAAATGGTGACATGCAACCAGAGGGGTCATAGAAAGAGGAAAGGGTGAGGATCATGTGCAGTGGAGAGTGTGGGGGTTGGTATGCGGGATGGTGGAGGTACTGTGATCTGATCTGAGCAGAGCAGAGTGTGTGTTATCCTGTCAGTGTCATACAGCAGCATCTTGTACTGTGATCTGTGATGGAGTGAGTGGAGTGGAGGGAGATCTGCTTCTGTGTCCCGGGAATCAACTCTGCCCTAAAATCAGCCTTCAGCCAGAGCCATTCACCCGACAGTGTGCTGCTGTGTCAGAGACATGTGTCAGGCAGGAGAGGGGAGAGAAGGGGGGGCCATGGGGGACTGATCTAATGCTTCTCTTATTCATTATTCATTACTAAATCCCTGGTGAAGGACAGTGATACATCTCCCTCTTTCTCTCATCTATCTATCTATCTATCTATCTATCTATCTATCTATCTATCTATCTATCTATCTATCTATCTATCTATCTATCTATCTACATGTGTGTCTCTCTATCTATCTATCTATCTATCTATCTATCTATCTATCTATCTATCTATCTATCTATCTATCTATCTACATGTGTGTCTCTCTCTATCTATCTATCTATCTATCTATCTATCTATCTATCTATCTATCTATCTATCTATCTATCTATCTATCTACATATCTATTTATCTATCTATCTATCTTCATTTCTGGTTATCTATTTTTCTATCTACATGTCTTTATCTATCTATATCCATCAATCTATCTATAGATAACTGTCTGTCTGTAGGCCCTATTGCGGGCGAGTGATCGGGGGGGGGGGGGGGGGGTTGGTTGTGGTATTGTTTGCGCCCCCCCAAAAAAATGGAGCACCAGCCGCCACTGGTGTTGAGGCTCAGCCTTTTGTTTGCTCAGTCACTGGAAAACAATTGACAGCTGCTGGGCACTAGGTCAAGACAGCTGGGGCCTGCAACAGAAAACCAGCACAGTTTTTCTTTTTTTGCCATATGCACAAATTGTACAGTTTACATATACAGGAAACATATAGCAGAGTACAATAAATGTCACTACTGTACATTACAACCATTCCGATCAAATGCACCAGCACAGTTTATAAAGGAGACCTGTACAGACCATGACATTTCTGTCCTTTCCTTCTGAAAACACTCCTGTCCTGGCTGCAATGCTGTATCCTGGCCTAGACCAACAAGGCCCAGGCCTAGGGTAGTACTTTGCAGGGGGGGCAGCATGGACAGTGTCCCCGCCGTCTGGCGCTACACTGTTAGGCAAATTAGTTTAGCACCCCCATAAATCGACCGCACTGCTTCCAGTATGTGGGCGGTTGGCATTCTGCAACTGTGGGGGGGAGGGGGGGGGCTTGCTTCTAATTTTTTACCATCCCTGTCCCATTGCAGAGATTTCCCTTCACTTCCTGTCCCACAGCCAAACAGGAAGTGAGAGGAAATCTATGAAAATTAAGGGAATCCATCGCCCAACCACCCCCCCCCCCCAGGCCATCAGAACTAGTGTTCCCACTTGAAAATTTCAGGTTGGGTCTTAAACCACAAGGGGTGTGGCCTTGACAGGAAGGGGTGGGTCATATTTGAATTAAGGGGTGCACGAGTTTAGTCAGGCCTAGGGCAGCACAAAACCTAAATACACCCCTGCCTGGCTGTCATATGGGTCCAATGCCTTTAGTGCTGTCTGATTTTAGTCTAACTTTATTTCCACATACATGTTCCAGGTCAGTGATTTATAGCGCGTTCACACTAGAATGCAGTTCTGGTGCTGATATCAATGTATTCTTAATGACACCCAAAACTCAGATTGCAAATGCAGTGTTTGCCTGCATCAGATCAGATAGTACCAATACCATGCAATCTGGTTACAGTGCGTTTTTTTTAAAGTAGTGCATGCAGTACTTTTGGTGCAATTTCATAGGCTGAAAATTGCCCATACACATATAAACTGCCAAACGCTTATGCCTCCAAAGGCCTCTAGGGGCAGTAAACAGCCTGTGCTTCCAGGAGCAGTAAAAATGAGCTGTAAAGCCTGGTACCAGGGGCGGACTGACAACTCATGGGGCCCCCGGGCAATAGAAGATTAGCCCCTGGGCTTACAGATGGCCACCACGCTAGGAGGCAGTGCAGAGGCGGGGCAGCTAAAATCTCAGGATTTTCATATTAAAAGCATGTCAGTTTTTAGACATATCAGGGACAGATGTAAAAAAAACACAGATTTTTACATACTGTCCCTGGTTTTACTAGTGGCATGGGGCCCTCGGGCAGTGCCCGAGTGCCTCAATGGTCAGTCCGCCCCTGCCTGGTACACACGATCGGATTTTTCGCCGACAAAGCGTAGGACTTTTGTCCGAAGGGCGTTGGCCGTGAAATTGTCTTGCATACAAATGGCAAAGAATTGTCGGCTCTTTAGCGCCACCCTTTGGGCAACTTCTGCTAATGTCGTGTTATGGTTAGTATTTCTTCTGAGCATGCGTGTTTGTACTTTGTCTCCCTACAGCAGGAATCTTCAAACTACGGCCCTCCAGTTGTTCAGGAACTACAATTTCCATCATGCCTAGTCATGTCTGTGAATGTCAGAGGTTTACAATGCCTCATGGAATGTGTAGTTCCGCAACAGCTGGAGGGCCGTAGTTTGAGGATCCCTGCCCTACAGCATGCTATCCAACATTTGTTGTCGTAAAATCCAACAATTGTCCGATGGAGCACAAATAGTGGGATTTTCCGACAACAGCCTGTCATCACACAATTCCCGTCGGAAAATCCGATCGTGTTTTCTGGCCTTAAAGATTAAGTAAATCCATCCATAAAATAGTTTCATTTACAGCACATGCCGGAAATGTAACACTCACATTGGTTGTGCTCTCCACCAAACTGTCAAACCATCCAATGGCTGGTGTCATGGCTGATCACATGTGCTGCATCATGGCAATTGTAGATTAAACAACGGCAAAAATGGCAGCTTCCTTGGCTGAAAACGATAGTGGGGGTTACTTACACTTTATGGCTTCATGTACACGGGACGTTTCACAACCTCTCCTGAACGATTTAACTTGACAGATAATAACCGATGTTTAACCACTTCCATACCAGGCACTTACGCACCTTCCTGCCCAAGCCAATTTTCAGCTTTCAGCACTGAATGACAATTGCAGGGTCATGCTACACTGTACCCAAATGAAATTTTTATAATTTTGTTCTCACAAATAGAGCTTTCTTTTGGTGGGATTTGATCACCTCTGGGATTTTTATTTTTTGTGCAACAACTAAAAAAACTAAATTTTTGAAAAAAAATATGTTTTTATGTAATTTTTTTGTAAATAGGTACGTTTTCTTCTTTAATTACGGGCACTGATATGGCGGCACTGATGGGCACTGATATGGCGGCACTGATGGGCACCGATGAGGTGGCTCTGATGGGCACCAATAGGCAACACTGATGGGCACTGATAGGCGGCGCTGGTATGCTGCACTGATGGGCACTCATAGGCGGCACTGATGGGCACTCATAGGCAGCACTGGGCACTCTTTGGCGGCACTCATGGGCGGCACTGATTGGTGGCACTGATTGGTGGCACTGATGGGTGGGCACTGGGCATAGATGGAAACTGAGGGGTGGCACTGATGGACACTGAGGGGTGGCACTGATGGCATTGCTGGTCATAATTTCAGTCAGTGCCCATGTTGCCAGTCAGTGCCCATTTGTGGGCACTGATTGGCATCGATTGTGTTTGATTTTTTTTATTGTCTTTCTTTTGCCTATTTTTTCTCTATTGAGCACCGGGGGGCACTCCCTGGTGGTCCAGTGTTGGCATCCGAGGGGGGGCTGCGCTGATAAACAATCAGCGCGAACCCCCCCTGTCAGGAGAGCCGCCGATCGGCTCTCCTCTACTCGCGTCTGTCAGGCTCTTCCTGTTTACATCGTGATCAGCCGTGATTGGACACGGCTGATCACGTAGTAAGGAGCCTCCGCCGGAGGCTCTTTACCGAGATCAGAGATGCAGGGTGTCAGACTGACACCCCGCATCATCGATTGCCGCGCGCCCCCACGGGAGCGCGCCGGCATGTAATCCTGCAGGACGTCAATAGACGTCCAGTCAGGATTATAGAACCACTTCCTGGTTAAAAACGTCAGTTTTGCCGGGTTTACATGCCGCATTTGGCCGCGTTTGCGTTTAGAAGCGTTTTTTCTTAAATGGTCAAAAAATAAAAACGCCTGTAAACGAAACGCGGCTTAACACGAGTTACTGCGTTTACACGCATTTAGAAGCTGTTACAGGCATTTGCTGTTTCAATCGCACTATACATCTGCCCTGAACACATTTTTTCCCCAAAAAATGCTTCTGAACTCAACTGCCTAGAAACTATTATAAACGACCCTGTGTACATGTATTGATAAGATCACATAGAGGAGAGCTCAGGGGCAGCTGAAAAAAATGCCCAACTTCTAAACGTCCATTTACCAGCAGCAGTGTACATAAAGCCTTAAAACGGAAAAAAAAAAAAACGCGTTTAGCCGCGTTTGATGTTTTTACATTATAAAGTGTGATTTTAATGAAAAAACACAGAAAAAGGCGCAATAAGGCTAATGGGTGGGGCTCTGAGAGGCGTGAAAAAACGCCTAAAAACACAGATAAACGCTCAAACAGCAGCGGTGCATCCATAGTGGGCACAGGAATGCCGCCCCCTCTCTCCCCTGCGCCGTCACTCAAGTGTACAATACATAGAGATTCATGCATTGCATGAATCTCTATGTATTGTCGCCGCTGACGCCCACTATTCAGATGGTAAGCGCCGACCTTCTGAATAACAGCAGTTTGTTGGTGTTTGGAAGTGCCTATCAGAGCCAGCTTTTCGATTACAGCCTGTTGGCTCTAATCGGCTTCCAAATAGTTAACCAGGGGACACTGGTTAACACTGACACTCGTCTCAGCCAATCAGGTTCACCGGGTCTGGTTATCGGTAACCTGATTGGCTGAAGCGACATTGAGGGCGGGGCTTGGGAGAAGACATAGAGGGAGGAGGGCTGACCCGAGAAAGGTAAGTGCTGGAGGACAAGGAGAAGCAATCTGGCAGTCTTTGAGGGGGCAAACTGGCGGCAATTGATGGGCACAGTGGTGACAATTGATGGACACAGTGGCTGCGTTTGATGGCATGGCACAGTGGCGACAATTAATGGCACAGTGGCTACAATTGATGGCATGGCACAGTGGCGACAATTGATGGCACAGTGGCTACAATTGATGGGCACAGTGGCGACAAATAATGGGCACAGTGGCGACAAATAATGGGCACAGTGGTGACAAATAATGGGCACAGTGGTGACAATTGATGGCACAGTGGCTGTGTTTGATGGCATGGTACAGTGGCTGCGTTTGATGTCATGGCACAGTGGCGACAATTGATGGCACAGTGGCGACAATTGATGGGCACAGTGGTGACAATTGATGGCACAGTGGCTGCCTTTGATGGCATGGCACAGTGGCTGCCTTTGATGGCATGGCACAGTGGCTGCCTTTGATGGCATGGCACAGTGGCTGCCTTTGATGGCATGGCACAGTGGCTGCCTTTGATGGTACAGTGGTTTTTGATCCATTGAAAAAAAAAAACCTCTAACGCTAAAAAACACTATAGCAAAAATGTTATAACATTTTTGAAAAACTCGCTGCGAGGCTACTAGAGTTTTTATAACATTATTATAACATCCAGAGTGCATGTGTCTCCCATCAATGTTTTTAGAAATGATATAATTTAAAAGACCATCGGATGAGGAAATATTTCAAGTCACTTGTACACCAAGCACACCTGTTAGGAAAAGAGGGAATATACTTAGCTTTCCAGCAGGTCATGTCATGTCTTAAAATGCTACTACTTCATTGGTCCCTGGCTGCTCCATGTTTTTAAGACTTCCAGGTGTGAATACCTGCTCCTCCACTATAAGGTGTACTCTGAAAGAAACACTTTAACTACTTTTTTATTTGATATGTACTTTTTTTTTTTACCTCTCGCTGACTGCCAACAGTGCACTCAATGCTGGCCGGCGACAGCTCCAGGCCGCACGGTGTACCTGTATGTTGCATTGTACTTCCTGGTTTAGAGGCGTGCATGCGTGACCCCCTGCTGACCTATGCTGTGATTGGATACAACAGGAGTTTGTTACCAGGTTACAGACAATAATTTTGGCTGTATACCTGCTGATTGGCTGTGACCAATCACAGCACAGAAATCTGTGTGTTGGTAAATACAACATACAGATCTGGGTGGATTTCACCCTGCTATCAGTTATCGTTCAGAACTGAAAGCAAGGAGAGACCCAGCTAGATGATCAGTAAGTAAAATCCGCACACGTACACTTGCATACATTTGTTAGGCACACAGTTACTTGATCGCCCTCCTGATCTCTCCTGTCACCCAGCCAGTGTCAGTAGTACAATGTACAGTATTATCATTGAGCACTGTATAGCCTCATACACACGATCGGACTTGTTGCTGAAAAGTTTGAGAGCATTCACAGCGAACATTTGTCAGATGAAAAACCTAAAACAATTGTCTGATGGAGAATACGCACGGTCGGATTGTCCGATAAAACACGTCCGTCGGACAATTGTTGTCAAAAAGTCAGATTATGTGTATGGGCCTGATTAGTGTCTCAGTGTCAGTCAGTGTCCCTCCCAACCAAGGTCAGTTAGCGCCAGATTGTCCACCACACTAGAAGTCACTGATTACCGCCATTACTAGTATAGTGTACAAATAAGTATCTTAATCACAATCAGAACTATACTAGTGTCCCCACTAGTATAGTGTCCCCAAAAACAGGATCAGCCCCAATCACTGCCAGCACTTGTGACATGCAGCAGAATACTTAAAATTTATGAAGAAATTCGATTTTATTGGATATGTTTTATAACAGAAAGTGGAAAAACTAAAACATACAGCTGCTTGAGGTCTTAAACAAACTGCAGCAATAAATATACATACATATATATATATATATATATATATATATATATATATATACATATATATATATATTTATCCCATGTCATGTTTGGTAGATAGTACCATGACCAAATTCAACCCATTCAAGTAATCGGTTTGTGGTTGCAACACAGCATTGACATAGACATAGATTATCCCTATTGGATGTCAAAAAAAGGACATTCAGAGAGAGCAGTTTTACTTCCTGAATGTCTGACAGCTGCTGCTCTACTGCCCTCTGAAAAGAGATCCACCACATATTACCTTTTAGAAGTGGCGATAGAGACTGCTGTATGTGTGAAGAAGGCCAAACTTTTTTGGAAGCTACAATCATTTTAAGTAGGTCAACCCACCTTTGATCATAAATGCATTAAAGGATCAGTATGTATATATGCATGTTTGTATGTAAATACACTGTAAGCATTCCTGGAATGCGGTTATAGATAAGGCTTTATATTGTGCAATATGGCTCCAAGGTTTTGTGATCATAACATGTGTATAATTATATATATATATACACACACATACATATATATATATATATATATAGTGTGAGTATTAGCTTCAAATATATGTATGTATATATGCAGTTTCAGGGCAGGAAATGCCTCCTCAGCAACTGATTGGTAAGTACATTGATAGCTTCCTGGCAGGATCACCTCACACTAACACACCTGAGCTCATACCTACCTGCAGCATGAGAGGAGCATTGGCTGGTCAGACTGACTGCCGTTTTGTGGGGAAAACACTTAATTCAACCCATATATATTTACATATGTGCAGTACTATAGGCATTTGCAAAAAAAAAAAAAAAAACGGGGTAAATTAAGGATTCTTTCCAAAAATAATGAAATTTATAATTTTTATAGATTTTAGAAACTTTAAAATAGCACCAGTTCGCTCAGTGTACACAGTAAAATTTGCCAATTTAGGCTGGCTTGACAATGAGGTGGTATTCAGGCTTTAAGAAACAGCCTCTAAATAACACCTGAAAACCGCCTCCCCATTCATTTCAGTGTGACTTTTCACTCCAGGGCGGTGCGCTTGCGGAACGTTAGGAAAAGTCCTTCAAGCAGCATCTTTGGGGTGGTTTGGAAGCACTGTATACAGCGCTCCCAAAACATCCTGCTCATTGAAATGAATGGGCATCGCTTCCAAAGCACTTTGGAAGTGCCGCAACACGAACGCTTTTAACCCCTCTTTCGGCCGCTAGCGGGGGTTAAAAGCGGCCCACTAGCGGCTGAGTGGCACTTTAGCGCTAACGGCCTAGTGCTGCCTGGGCGCTGCAGTGTGAAAGTAGCCTTAAGGTATACTCACATGAAGGTATATTTTAGGTACGTTTGACACCCCCAAAGTCCAGTTCATTTGACAACTGTGATCGCTGCATACCATACTCGGGTGCAGTCCAGCTTACCATGCCCTGGCTAACTTGAAAGAGGTGGCCTGGGGCTCAGTTGACTTGGACTCAGGCATGGAACACATGTGGGTGATCGTGGAACTCAAAACCTGGAGCAGATTAGTGCCATTTGTGCTTACTCACGTAGTCATGACCTGACACAATGTGAGCATAGGCTAATGAGGAAGTGAGGACAACTGTGCTTGGTCTTGGTACAAGACAACCACGCCTTGGGGGGAAAAAAAACAAAGACTCATCTATGGGCTGCTTAAAGCGGGGTTCCGGGCATATATATTTTTTTTTTTGCAAGCTAAAATTAATCACATTGAATAGTCCCTTAAACATATTAATAGCTCCCCAATCATTCCAAAAATAATTGAAAACACTTGCCTTATATCCTCCAGCTCATGTTGTGGCCATATCCATCATATGTGTGGGCATGTGAAGCCCAGTTCCTTTTTCTTCCTGGTTTTCAGAGAGAGGTGCATGCTGGGCGATGTTTAGGCACAGTAATGCCCAGAGAGTGTCATCATTTCCCAGGAGGCAATGGGGTCTTAGGACAGGAAGTTGAACCACCTAGGACCAGGAACTAGGCAGATTACACAATTTGCCTAGTAACAGCCAGATAGAAGTGAGTAAAACATTTGTTAGCTGTTAACAGAAAGTTCGTTTTTAGGGTGAAACTCTGCTTTAAAGTGGTTGTAAACCCATTAAAAAAAAAAAAAACTAACACCTGCAAGACAAAGGCATAATGAGCTAGTATGCATAGCATACTAGCTCATTATGTAATACTCAGCTGAGATCGAAGCCCTTGCTGCAGGGCCCGTACACAGCACCGACCGGCGACATCACTCCAGGGGGTTATTTCCGGGTATTGCGGCTCTGGCGCTGTGGTTAGGCCGGAACTGCAATGACGTCACACTCCCTGAAGGAACGGCACATACGCGTGCTTCAGTGCGCATGTGCCTGTGACATCAGCACATGCTGGGGATGTCTTCTAAACCGTTCAAGTTTAGGAGATATCCAGGGTAACTACAGGTAAGCCATATTATAGGCTTACCTGTAGCAAAAAGTGTGTTATAAGGGTTTACAACCACTTTACGCAAATCTTCTGCCCCTATAGTAAATCAACACGCATTTTTTCTTAAAGCTGAACCATTACGCCTTCTCTGCAGGTCTTGTAGCAGACTTTGTGGTTGCATTTAGCCTTGAAAAAGTATTCATACCCCTTGAAATTTTCCAAATTTTGTCATGTTACAACCAAAAACGTAAATGCATTTTATCGGGATTTTATGTGATAGACCGACACAAAGTGGCACATAATGGTGAAGTGGAATTAATTGTTTTAATTTTTCTTACAAATAAATATCTGAAAAGTCTGATACAGTACATCCAGAAATTTATTAAATTCATTATTTTCCAGAAAATTCTACAAACAATACCCCATAATGACAACGTGAAATAAGTTTGTTTAAAATCTTTGCAACATTATAAAAAAAATAAAAACATGTACATAAGTATTCACAGCCTTTGCTCAATACTTTATTGAGTATGATGCTACAAGCTTGGCACACCTATTTTTGGGCAGTTTCTCCCATTCTTCCTTGCAGGACCTCTCAAGCTCCATCAGGTTGGATGGGGAGCGTCGGTGCACAGCCATTTTCATATCTCTCCATAGATGTTCAATCCGGTTCAAGTCTGGGCTCTGGCTAAGCCACTTAAGGATATTCACAGAGTTGTCCCGTAGCCACTCCATTTTTATCTTGGCTGTGTGCTTAGGGTCGTTTTCTTATTGGAAGATGAACCTTCACCCCAGTCTGAGGTCCAGAGTGCTCTGGAGCAGGTTTTCCTCAAGGTCTCTGTACATTGCTGCATTCATCTTTCCCTCGATCCTGACTAGTCTCCCAGTTCCTGCTGCTGAAAAACATCCCCACAGCATGATGGTGCTACCAACATTGGTATTGGCCAGGTGATGAGCGGTGCCTGGTTTTCTCCAGACATGACGCTTGCCATTCAGGCCAAAAGTTTAGTCTTTGTTTCATCAGAACAGAGAATTTTGTTTCTCGTGGTCTGAGATTTCTTCAGGTACCCTTTGAAAACTTCAGGTGGGCTGTTATGTGCCTTTTACTGAGGAGTGTCTTCCGCCTGGCCAGGCCTGATTGGTAGAGTGCTGCAGAGATGGTTGTTCTTCTGGAAGGTTCTCCCCTCTCTTCAGAGAAACACTGGAGCTCTGTCAGAGTGACCATCGGGTTCTTGGTCACCTCCCTGACTAAGGCCCTTCTCCCGATCACTCCGTTTGGCCAGGCAGCACGCTCTAGGAAGAGTCCTGGTGGTTCCAAACTTCTTCCATTTATGGATGATGGAGGCCACTGTGCTCATTGGGACCTTCCATGCTGCAGAAATTTTCCTGTACCCTTCCCCAGATCTGTGCCTCCATACAATCCTGTCATGGAGGTCCAAAGACCATTCCTTGGACTTCATGACTTGATTTGGGCTCTGACATGCACTGTTAACTGTGGGACCTTTTATATAGACAGGTGTGTGCTTTTCCAAATCATGTCCAATCAACTGAATTTATCACAGATGGACTCCAATCAAGTTGTCAAAACATCTCAAGGATGGTCAGTGGAAACAGGACGCACCTGAGCTCTATTTGTGAAGCGCTGTGAATACTTTATGTGTGCTATGTGCATTTATGTGCCTGAAGTACTCCTTTCTTCCAATATGAAATGTTCTTCTCCCCTTTCTCAGCTCAGGAAGCAAATGTCTGAAGCTTGATACACATGCAAAATCGCCTACAGACCTGAAATCTTTATTTAACCACTTCCCTACCCACCCATTGTCAAATGACGTCCACAGATGGGATCTCCCGTCCTGGGTAGACATCATATGACGTCCAGGACTTCCCGGCTGTCTAGGGGGTGCGCACGCAGCATCGCTCAGGACCCGGTGCCCGTGCCCGGCGGCCGCGATGTCCGCCGGGCACTCGCGATTGCCCGCAAACACAGCAGGACCATGGATCTGTGTGTGTAAACACACAGATCCACGTCCTGTCAGAGGTGAGGAGACCTATCTGTGTTCCCAGTACAAAGGAACACAAATCGGTCTCCCCCCCTTGTGAATCCCCTACAGTTAGAATCATTCACTAGGGAACATATTTAATCCCTTCAGCGCCCCCTAGTGTTAACCCTTTCCCTGCCAGTCACATTTATAGAGTAATCAGTGCAGTTTTATACCATTAATCGCTGTATAACTGAATGGTCCCAAAAAATGCGTCAAAAGTGTCCAATATGTCCGTCGCAATGTCACGGTCACAATAAAAATTGCAGATCGCCGTCATTACTAGTAAAAAAATTAAAATAAATAAAAATGCAATAAAGCTATACCCTATTTTGTAGACGCTATAACTTTTGCGCAAACCAATCAATATATGCTTATTGCGATTTTTTTTACCAAAAATATATAGTAGAATACATATCGGCCTAAACTGTGGAAAGATTTTTTTGGGGATATTTATTATAGCAAAAAGTAAAAAATATTGAATTTTTTTCAACACTTTCGCTTTATCTTTGTTTATAGCCCAAAAAAATAAAACTGCAGAGGTGATTAAATACTACCAAAAGAAAGCTCTATTTGTGGGGAAAAAAAGGATGTCAATTTTGTTTGGAAGCCACGTCGCACGACTGCGCAATTGTCAGTTAAAGCAATGCAGTGCCGAATCGCAAAAAGTGCTCTGGTAAGGAAGGGGGTAAATTCTTCCGGGGCTGAAGTGGTTAAAGAATGATTGCAACTATGAGTTTAGGTTTTTAATAGGACTTGTTGTGGAACAATCCACATAAAGTTTTTTGGCTAGCCATACACAATTCAAATCTCAACTGGTTCAGCCGGAACCGGCCGAGATTCAAACCATTAATGGTCAGGCTGAATTTACCAAGTTGATCGATCATTCAGCTTGGGTACAACCAGCTTGCTAGATTTACTTGCGATTATTGCAAGCAGCTACTATAGCCACTAGAGATAATCACTTCCTTCTCCCGGCGGGGGGGGGGGGGAGACAATGGCCCACCAGGAGGGATCTAGCAAATTTCTTTCCTGCCATTCCTGGTTGTAGGAAAGAATTTTGGATGGTGTATGGTCGGCCTTATCTTCCTCTAAAATTCCTGAAAATTGACATTGTTTTGTAATTCTAGCATAATGCAAGAGTAACAACCCATGTTATAATATCTCCATCAGGGGTCAAGTCCTGGGGGAAAAAAGTGTGGGAACTCCCACCCAAGATCCACTCCCCCACCAAAAAAAAAATGATACGCTCATATGCATAATTACTAAACCGCATGTTTTTTTCGATCCACTGTACCTTAGTAATCCTTTATGTTACTGGCCGATTCCTGTATATGGATTCATTGGGTAGTGTGCGGGTATTCCGTCACTTCCTCGATGCCGCAAAAGTGACGGAATACCCGCACACTACCCGATGAATCCATATATAGCAGTGCTTCTCAAATAGTGGGGCACGCCCCCCTGGGGGGCCACGAGGCTCCGTAAAGGGGGGCTCGTGTGACCTGGCAATTATCCCCCGTTTCCAGCCAGTGGCGGAACTACCGCCATAGCGACCAGGGCCGGCCTTTACAATGATGTGTGCGGGGATGCTGATCTGCGCGGCACCCCGGCGCTGCAGAGGGGGGGTGGCGCCGACGCGCCCAAAGTGTCTGACACTGTCTGGTCCCCTTGGCACGCACGCCCTCCCTTCCTCCCTCCTCCGCATCTCAGGTCAGGTGGTAGCGCGGCACCGTTGCGTGCATGCGTAAGGCATGCAGTTCAAATTCTAACGGCGGGACCAGGACGGGACTGACAGATTGCCGCCTTACACAGTGCGCTGAAGAAAAGTAAAGGTAAGGCCGCCCGTCCCCTCCACCTTATCCAGCAGGCTGACAGGTGTCATCCCTCCTCCCACCTCACCTGTACTCCAATGAGGAGGGCCAGTTTATAAAAAAAACTTTAAATTTTTTTTTTTCAAAATTGATCTTTTGTTGAAAAAAAAAAAGGAAAAAAATAAAACGCAGAGGTGATCAAAAACCAACGCGCAGTTGTCAGCTTAAAGTGGAGGTTCACCTAAAAACCGTATAGCGCAATAACAATTTTATAGACAAAAGATACTATTTACAGTCGCGCAGGGGGCCCAAAATGTTTTCTTCTTCCTAGGGGGGGCATGACAGAAAATAATTGAGAAGCACTGATATATAGGAAGCTGCCAGTAACATAAAGGATTACTAAGGTTCGCCTGCCCCTGACAGTGACTCGAGCTGGGCATCGCCGCTTAGTGAAGGATTGGCTCGGGCTGCTCGCGGCTGCTCTAGTCCTGCAAAGGGAACTGCGTTCCTGCTGTGAAAAAAGTGCAGGAACTCCGTTCCCACGCGTTCCCGCAGGACTTGAGCCCTAATCTCCATCACTGAGCAGTGTAACATACCACATTCCACCCATCTTTGGAATTCAGTACATGGCTTTACTCTTTAACTTTAACCTATTACCACCACTACGTCTATACAGTTGATTCATTCTCATTATACTTTAGTCTTTAACATCTAAGGGATAATTACACTGAAACATTGCTAAGGATAATTCCGGGATGTAAACCACTCTGTACCACTCACAGCTCAATGATAACTTCCAAATTCCATAGATAAGTGCTTCTTACACCACAAGCTTCAGCAACTATTGTAAGATTGATTGTTTCGTTTGCTTTAACCTTTTGAGTTGCTAGTAGTGATGAGTTCACAAATTTGTAGACTTTAATGTGGGCTGTGTCTGCCTCCATCTCTAACATGACAAGGAAGCCTTTGTTTAGACAGACCAATATATACACATTACACACATACCACAAACACTGGCTATAAGCTTCTGTGCCCTGTGCTTCTAACACTGTACTGTGTTGTATTTCCAGTGTCATGCTTATGAACATTACTTTATATGAGCAAGCAATATTGCCTTCAACTAAATCATTAGATAAAATGCATATTCTGTATTATGTCTGAAGCCTCACCACTGACTTGAGATGCTGTCTGGAATAATCAGCAAGTTTAATTGACAAATGCATTACACAGGGTTTAATTTCTTAAATAAAACAATTGAATGAATTGAACTGAATGAATTTGCCTTTGTACCATTTAAGATGAAGATTTAAATTCATGTACATGCACGAACACACAAGCACACAAAAGGATTGCGTGTGGCTTATCCGTCCTTCGTATACACATGCCAGGGGCACATAGGTGGGCGCAGCCTGTTGCATTAGTGTGTGCACCCAAACCTCAAACAGACATGCGTGTATATACATATATGTACACACTCTAAATCAGGGGTGGCCAACCAGTGGCCCGGGGGCCACATGTGGCCTGCGGAGCCCTCTGATGTGGCCCTCGACCTCCTTCTCTGTGGTATGGCGGGTCGGCAACCTACCCAGATCGCAGGTTGCCGACCAGCCATACCACAGCATCAGTGTTATGAATGAAGCTGGTGGTAGAGAAAGAAAGCGGCTGCAGAGCAGAGCCCCATAAGCCGATGCTTCCTCTACAGCGCCGGCTTTTGCCACAGGTGTAGTCTATGGCAAAGTTCAGCTAACCCGCAGGATAGACACAGGTGCACTACGGTGTGAGTAAACTGCAGCACATCAGTGTGAAAGCAGTCTTAGGCCCTTTTCACACGATCGGCCCAATCAAATGGGACCCTCAATTCACCTCTATAGAGCGACAGATGTCTGTTTATGCCCGCCTACCTCCAATCCAAAAAACAGAAGAGAATTCATCCCCTTTCATCTGGGCGGATAGGAGGGCCTATAGGGTAGCCGTGACCTGTCATCCGCCGCGCTCCGCTCATTGTGGCCCTCGACTGGTTACCAAGTTGCTTAAGTGGCCCTCACTCTTCAAAAGGTTGGGAACCCCTGCTCTAAATAAATGTAAACATTTTAAAATGTAGTAAGGTAGTGGATTAGCCATGATTAAGCACTGATTCCAGTGTGAAACGCGTAGGCTGCTATCTTCATTTTTTTGCTATACTTTGTAGTGCATTTGCCATCTGTTTTAAATAAAGACAACCTAAGGTTTTTTTTGGAAGTGCGGCTGTCCATTCTTCTAGCCTCTACAAGGTAGTGGATAGTGTCAATAGAGCAGTGGACGTGTCAATAGAGCAGGTCCATAAAGACATGGATGAGCTGGTTTGGGGTGGAGGAACTTGATTGGCCTGCACAGAGTTTTGATCTCAACCCGATAGAACACCTTTGGGATGAATTACAGCAGAGACTGTGAGCCAGGCCTTCAGAGTTGAAGCTCCTATAGCTGCAAAGGGTGGGCCAATTCAATATTGAACCCTACGGATTAAGACTGGTATGCCATTAAAGTTCATGTGCGTGTAAAGGCAGGTGTCCCAATACTTTTGACCATATAGTGTATTTGAAAAAAAGTATCCTTGCAGATACTCTTGTGTGGAGATTAATCTCCCTAAAGAGACTGAGTTGGTAAAAAGGGCATGAAAAATAGGACAGGGATTTTAACCATGTCTTACTTTGGCCAAAAAATAAAAAAAAGTATTGGCTTCAGACAGTGGCGGAATTATAGGGGTCGCTGAGGTCGCCATGGCGACCGGGCCCCTTGCTGCAGGGGGCCCTTGAGGGCCCCCTGTATACAGTACTTCAATAGGAGGAGCGGAGACGAGCTCCCCGATCCCAAGCCGAACTGTAATCAGCTCTGTGCGGGGAGCTTGTCACATTGATTACAAAGTGAAAACAAAGTGTGTGCTCTTTGTCTCCCCCTACAGTGCAATACCCGGCAGGAAGAGCTGCTAGGGTAGAAGACTGACATTTTTTATCTACTGTGTGTGTGTGTGTTCATGTGCATGTATGTGAGTGTGTATGTGTGTGTGCATGTGAATATGTATGTGAGTGTGCATGTGAATATGTATGTATGTGAGTGTGCATGTGTGTATGTATGTGAGTGTGCATGTGTGTGTGCATGTGAATATGTATGTATGTGAATGTGCATGTATGTGTTTATATCAGTGCGCACAGGCAATGCCCCCCTCTCTCCAGCCACCCCCTAACTGCGTTTGATGGGCACAGTGGCTGCATTTGATGGGCACAGTGGCTACGTTTGATGGCACAGTAGCTGAATTTGATGGGTACAGTGGCTATGTTTGCTGGCACAGTGGCTGCCTTGGATGGGCACAGTGGCTGCATTGGATGGGCACAGTGGCTGCATTTGATGGCACAGTGGCTGCATTTGATGGCACAGTGGCTGCATTTGATGGGCACAGTGGCTACGTTTGATGGGCACAGTGGCTGCATTGGATGGGCACAGTGGCTGCGTTTGGTGGCACAGTGGCTGCATTTGATGGGCACAGTGGCTACGTTTGAGGGCACAGTGGCTGCAGTTGAGGGCACAGTGGCTGCGGTTGATGGCACAGTGGCTGCGTTTGATGGGCATAGCGGCTGCATTTGATGGTATCTGTGTGTGTTCATGTGCATGTATGTGAGTGTGCATGTGAATATGTATGTATGTGTGTGTGCATGTATGTGTTTATATCAGTGCGCAGGGCAATGCCCCCCTCTCTCCAGCCACCCCCTGGCTGCGTGTGATGGGCACAGTGGCTGCATTTGATGGGCACAGTGGCTACATTTGATGGCACAGTGGCTGCATTTCATGGGCACAGTGGCTGCATTGGATGGGCACAGTGGCTGCAAACATAGCCACTGTACCCATCAAATTGGGCACAGTGAGACTGCAATTGTTTTTCAGTTTCAGAATTTTTCAGTTTGCTAGCACCCCCCCCCCCCCCCCAAAATGTTGAGCACCAGCCACCACTGGTATATATGTGTGTGTGTGTGTGTGTGTTTACACGACCCCCTATATGTGTACAATCAGAACCGATTTTTTATTTTTTTTTGCTTGTTCATAGTACCAGCAAAAAAAAAAATGCTGTTCCACTGAAAAGCGATCCATGCTCAGATCGCTTTTCAGAGGCATTTTACAGCCGGTAAAGAGGCAATATGTTGCCTCCTGACCACCTGTTTTAACCCCTTAAATGCATCATCGCTATGCTGCAACTGCATGCAATGCACACAGTTGCAGGGTGGTTGCAGTGCAGCTGCGTTCACCTAGGGCAGTGATGGCAAACCTTGGCACCCCAAATGTTACATCTGGGGTGCCAAGGTTAACCATCACTGACCTAGGCGTATACTTCAAGGGTGCCCTGGCGTGAAAAATATTGAGAAACACTGGCATAGAGGAAACCAATCTCTCCATTTTCCTCCTGCAGCAGCTGAATGCCTGTGGGAGGGAGGGGAGAGGAGGAGAAGCAGGGGGAATGGAGAAATCGGTTCCTTTATATGCAGCCACCCACTTGCGACCGGGTCCTGTTGTTCCACCACCAAGCTCGGAGAAAAAAACCCTGTCCGGGGGGTCAGGGGGGCCCTTCATGGTTTCTTGCATTGGGGCCCTGAAGGTTCTAGTTACGCCACTAGCTTCAGACACACTTTGAAGCAGAACTACACCCTAAATGGGAAGTTCTGCATTTTAGAAACCTCCCCCCCCTCCTTTAATATCAATGGCACTTTATTTTTTGGGGGGAACGAGTACCTAGTTTTGGCACGTACCCTTTCCCACTTCCAATGGAATAGCCTACGATTGCACTGGAAATTCTCCCCCCTGTCTGCAACCTCTTGGGGCATGTCACATGTCCCAGGAGGCTGCAGGACCATTCACAAGGCACATCACAACTTGCACAAGCACAATGGGAAGCCAGCCATAAAGCTGCAAGAAGTCAAAGCCGGCTTCCCACCAAACGCTGGGGACACGAAGACCAGTGAAGAATCTTCTTTATGGTCTTGTGTGCTTAATGCAAAGTTTGTAGGTTTAATCTCTGCATGATTTTTTAAAGGGTTTTCCTTTAAACAGAACATGTTGAGATTTTGGGGATGTAAATCCTAGTTCAGTCCTTTGCTAAAAAAGCATTTTTTTTTTTTTTATCCAACAAAAGGTTTTTTATTGATGAAAAGGTGGTATACAGCTTTTGACAACGATACATTGATCAACATGACCATACAAACAGCCATCAAAAACATAATACAACAGTGTTACTACAATGACTCCACTTCTACTACCCTCAAATTTCTATACTGGGTTACCTCACATTCAGTCCCAACAACCTGTCCATGACCAGGTCCACCTGGGAAAGTCCTGGCGTATCTAGCCAGGGAGCCCAAAGATTCTCATATTTCCGTGTACTCACCCTGTGTTGGTAGATAAGTTTCTCCATACGTAGCATATCTCCTATCCTACCAATCCATTCCCTCGAGGTGGGGGGCTCTCCGATTTCCAGTAAACCATAATCAACTTTCTAGACTGAAATAGCCTCCCTTGTGTACACCTCTATCACATACTCCTCCAATACACCCAATAGACACACCCTGGGGTCCATAGGTAAAGATACCCTGAACACTGAGTTGACAGTACTCACCACCCCGGCCCTGTATTTATGTAGTTTGGGGCATCTCCACAGGAGGTGGATAAGATCCCCATGGTCACACTTACATCTAGTGCAAGTGTCCTCAGTCTGCACCCCCATCAACTGCAATGCTAAAAAGGCATTTACATTATATATATAATATACAGTATGTGCTGGTTACATTTTGTTTTTTATGCAGTTGAGTGTTTGCCCAACTATGTATCCAACTCAGTCCACATTGTATCTCCGAGATCTCCCTTTCTCACACAATAAAATCTTTAGGTGTTCATAAGTGCTATTCTATGGAGAAACAAAGTGGCAAACAGGATATACAAAGGGATGAACAAATCAATCCATGCAAGTTCCTTCCTGATATTTTTTTAGACGTTGTATCATATTGGCGGGCCAGTAGGAACGCTCAGTGGGTAGGTTCTCTACCAAAGTGTGGTTTTCGAGGAATTTATCAAACTTACATAAATTCACATCCCTTTAAATATGCTCAGGCGACTTTTTTTTTTGATGAGTGTAGTTTACTCCTTAAAGGGGTTGTAAAGGTAAAAAATGTTTTCCCTAAATAGCTTCCTTTACCTTAGTGCAGTCCTCCTTCACTTACCTCATCCTTCCATTTTGCTTTTAAATATCCTTATTTCTTCTGAGAAATCCTCACTTCCTGTTCTTCTGTCTGTAACTCCACACAGTAATGCAAGGCTTTCTCCCTGGTGTGGGGGTGGAGGGGGCGAGCAGGCAAGTCAGGACATTCTCTACTTTGCAGATAGAGAAAGAAGCTGTGTGTTAGTGGGGGTCGTGACACTCCTGCTCGCCCCCTCCCCCCTCAAGAGGCTTTCTCCACACCAGGGAGAAAGCCCCCCATTACTGGGGGAGATTCAGATAGAGATACAACGGCGTATCTCCTGATACGCCGTCGTATCTCTGAGATCCGACGGTCGGATCTATGCGGCTGATTCATAGAATCAGGTTCCGCATAGATCTCTCTAAGATCCGACAGGTGTAAGTGACTTACACCGTCGGATCTTAGGCTGCAATTCCCCGCCGGCCGCTAGGTGACGCTTCGGTTTTTTACGCGACGAATATGCAAATGCCGATTTCCGCGATTCAGAAACTAACGCCCACCCGTCGTTTTTTTTTAACGTCGATTGTGTTCGGCTTTTTCCGGCGTATAGTTACCCCTGCTATGTGAGGCGTATCCTATGTTAAGTATGGCCGTCGTTCCTGTGCCAGGTTTTGAATTTTTACGTCGCTTGCGTAAGTCGATTCAGAAAAGCGATGGACGCAAGTTACGCTCACGCCGAAACCAATGACGTCCTAGCGACGTCATTGGCAGCAATGCACGCCGGGAAAATTCGCGGACGGCGCATGCGCAGTTAAATCGGCGCCGGGACGCGCCTGATTTAAATACTACACTCCCCCTAGCCGCGGAATTTGAATTCCGCCGGGGGATTTACGATACGCCGCCGCAAGTTTTGAGGTAAGTGCTTTCTGAATACAGCACTAGCCTCTCAAACTTGCGCCGGCGGATCGTAAATCAGATAGATTACGCGGATCTAAAGATCCGCTAATCTATCTGAATCTACCCCACTGTGTGTAGTTACAGACAGAAGAACAGGAAGTGAGGATTTCTCAGAATAATTAAGGACATTTTAAAGCAAAATGGAAGGATGAGGTAAGTGAAGGAGGACTGCACTAAGGTAAAGGAAGCTATTTAGGGAAGTTTTTTTTTACCTTTACAACCTCTTTAAGGGCAGGGACTGATGTGAATGCACAATATACAGTATCCCACAAAAGTGAGTACACACCTCACATTTTTGTAAATATTTTATTATATCTTTTCATGTGACAACACTAAAGAAATGATACATTGCTACAATGTAAAGTAGTGAGTGTACAGCTTGTATAACAGTGTAAATTTGCTGTCCCCTCAAAATAACTCAACACACAGCTGTTAATGTCTAAACCGCTGGCAACAAAAGTGAGTACACCCCTGAGTGAAAATATCCAGATTGGGCCCAGTTAGCCATTTTCCCTCCCCGGTGTCATGTGACTTATTATGCCGCGTACACACGATAAGTCCACCCGATGGGAACGGAACGATGGACCGTTTTCATCGGTTAACCGATGAAGCTGACTGATGGTCCGTCGCGCCTACACACCATCGGTTAAAAAAACTATCGTGTCAGAACGTGGTGACGTAAAACACAACTAAGTGCTGAAAAAACGAAGTTCAATGCTTCCAAGCATGCGTCAACTTGATTCTGAGCATGCATGGATTTTTAAACGATGGTTGTGCCTACTAACGATCGTTTTTTTCCCCATCGGTCAGGAATCCATCGGTTAAATTTAAATCAAGTTGGCTTTTTTTTAACCGATGGTTAAATAACCTATGGGGCCCACACACGATCGGTTTTGACCAATGAAACGGTCCATCAGACTGTTGTCCTCTGTATAACCTATCGTGTGTACGAGGCCTTATGCCGCATACACACCATCACTTTATGTGATGAAAAAAAACGACACTTTCAGTGAAGTAAAAAATGACGTTTTTGAAACTTCAATTTTCAAAGACGAAGTTGCCTACACACCATCGTTTTTCTCACAATGTTCTTGCAAGTGAGGTTACGTTCCACCACGTTTTACCATTGAAGCTTGCTTCATAAGTAGCTTCTGGGCATGCGTGGATGAAAAAACGTCTTAGAAAACGACGTTTTTTGCTACACACGGTCAATTTCTGTGAAGTAAAAAGTGCACTTTTGAAAAACGGCACATAAAATTTAAGCATGCTTCAATTTTTTTTGGTCGTTTTTTACAAGACATAAAACGACGTTTTCCCCCACACACAGTCAATTAAAGTGACGTTTTTAAAAACGTCATTTTTTTTCATCACATAAAGTGATGGTGTGTACGCGGCATTAGTGTTACAAGGTCTCAGATGTGAATGGGGAGCAGGTGTGTTAAATTTGGTTCGCTCTCACTCTCTCATACTGGTCACTGGAAGTTCAACATGGCACCTCATGGCAAAGAACTCTCTGGAGATCTGAAAAAAATAATTGTTGCTCTACATAAAGATGGCCTAGGCTATAAGGAGATTGCCAAGACCCTGAAACTGAGCTGCAGCATGGTGGCCAAGACCATACAGCAGTTTAACAGGACAGGTTCCACTCAGAGAAGGCGTCACCATGGTCGACCAAAGAAGTTGAGTGTGCGTGCTCAGCGTCATATCCAGAGGTTGTCTTTGGGAAATAGACGTAAGAGGGCTACCAGCATTGCTGCAGAGGTTGAAGGGGTGGGGTCAGCCTGTCAGTGCTCAGACCATACGCCACACACTGCATCAAATTGGTCTGCATGGTTGTCGTCCAAGAAGGAAGCCTCTTCAAAAGATGATGCACAAGAAAGCCCGCAAACAGATTGCTGAAGACAAGCAGACTAAGGACATGGATTACAGGAACCATGTCCTGTGGTCTGATGAAACCAAGATAAACTCATTTAGTTCAGATGGTGTCAAGCGTGTGTGGCGGCAACCAGGTGAGGAGTACAAAGACAAGTGTTATGCCTACAGTCATGCATGGAGGTGGTAATGTCATGGTCTTGGGCTGCTGGCACTGGGGAGCTACAGTTCATTGAGGGAACCATGAATGCCAACATGTACTGTGACATACTGAAGCAGAGCATGATCCCCTCCCTTTGGAGACTGGGCTGCAGGGCAGCATTCCAACATGATAATGACTCCAAACACACCTCCAAGATGACCACTGCCTTGCTAAAGAAGCTGAGGGTAAAGCTCTGTGTAAGTCGATTCCCCCTTCTCCATGCTGCTCAGTTTGTTTTCTCCTTCCCGTGCCTCCAGTGAAGCCTCTCCTGATGTCGGGTCTCCTCGAGCTCCTCCCCCGCACTGTACTGACTGTCAGCTTATCAGCTAACTTTCTGCTTCAGTAAAGGGGAGGAGGCTTTATCCACCATGCAGTCTCTGCCTCTGTAAAAAATATAAAAATATTACAAAATACTGCGCTGTGTATACAATATATGTACAAAAATTAGCTGCCACACAACTGTAGGAAAAAGCAGTATTGTAGATAGAGAAAAAAGTGTAGCGCTAATAATTGTATATATAAACGGGAAATTACGCACATCTATAAATTATTATAAACTGAATCTATATTTGTGTAACTCGTCACTCATAATAGAGTATCACCATGTGGCCATATTCAGATCGATTTAACTAAATAAGTTAAACATAAACGTAATTAGTGAAAAAAGTCAAAATATGTGAAATCATAACTAAAAAATAATTTAAATTGTGAATAACAAAAAACAAAAAGTGACTAAAGTCCATATAAATGAATGATGACGACTTTTCAGTTGAAACGCGTTGGATGGACCCATCCACAACATCGCTTTTGTACCTGTACTATTTGACAAGCCTATGATGATCTTCTTAAATGTGAGTTTACTAATATTTTAATTAAACACCACTTTGTTTAGGGTTTCACGCTATGTGAGTTTTCTTTCATTACATTACGCGTGGATATCGAGCCTCTGTCCCCAATATAATACATGATATATATTGCTGGTATACACTGAAGTTTTGGATTGCTGGTGTCGAGTAGCTGATTGGATTCCAGATGTACTGATCGAGTTAACTTTTCTCACGTTTATGTTCAATTTATTTAGATAATTCTATCTGAATATGGTCACATGGTGAGACTCTGTTATGAGTGATGAGTTACACAAATATAGATTCATTAATTATAATATAATATAATTAATAGATGTGAGTAATTTCACGTTTATATACAATTCCCAGTCTCTGCCTCTGTGTCAGTGTCGGGACAAGGTAATCTAGAGCCCAGGGCGAACATGCCAAATTGCGCCACCCCCCCAAGATGTATTAGCATTATGTGTCAGCAAACCCCCCCTTAAGCATAAATTCCACCTCCTCCCAATAAAAATCCACCCCCTGCTGAAACCCCCCTCTCAGCACAAATCTTTTCCCCCCACAACAAACCCTAGCTCAAATCCGCTCATTTCACATATGCTCCCAGCATAAACCCCCGCCCCCCAAAAAAATTCCCCCATCCTAGTACAAATCCTCTATCCCTCAAATTTCCCATCTGATCACAAATCCCCCCCCCCCACTCCAAATCCCCCATGCCAACATAAATTCTCCACAATTCCCATCCTAGCACAAATCCCCCCTAATCATCCCTGCTAGCACAAATACCTTCTCCCACCCCTCCAAAAAAAAATCCCCTCCTAGCATAAACCCCCTAAAATTCCCCCTCCTAGCACAAATCTTCTTCCCCCATCCCCCCTGCCAACACAAATCCACCCAAATCACTACTCCTAGCACACTCAAATGTTCCCCTTCTTAAACAATTCTTATCCCCTGTGCCCCCCCACCTCACATGACACCACAGTGCCCAGGGCAGCCTCCCCTCCTGCCCACCCCTTGTCCCGGCCCTGCTGGAGGTACCTACTATTTATAGAAAGTAAAGATTTAAAAGCTTCAGCCCTGGTTCACACTGACTGCAGGAATGCAATGGTGCGAGTTCAGCTTAACTCGCACCATTTAATTCCCGCATGTCTGTCCAGATTTTGGGGGTGATTTCAGAGACACCTGTGTGGGTTTCTGCACAGATGTCAATTTAAATCGCACCGCACCCCACAATCGTCAAAAGTAGGTCAGAAACTACTTTCTGAAATCAGTGTGGTGCCGCAAATGCGGTGCAAATACGGTGCCATTGCCTCCGATTTGACATGCGACTTGACATGTCAAATTGCATGCCAAATCAAGCTAATGTGAACCAGGGCTCAGGCAAGCTTTTCTGTAAATCCAGTTAATTGTGGTTCCTTTCATTGGCCGTTACTGTTGCTACTGTGTCCCCCTGTCGTGATATAATGGCCAGAAAGGGCTGTTTTAAGCCTCAGTGTTTTTGTGTCTGTTTTTTTGTGCAGTGTAGATGACAAAATCTTTGTAGCTTTTGCTTTTTATAATGTGCGCAAACATAGTACATTTTATAATATATGTGTGTTTTATTTCTTATGCTTTTAGGAATGAAGCCCTGACACCCTGGTCAGTTTATGTGCCTCTGTCATCCGCAGCTCTCCTGTATCTCCTCTGTCTTCTCTCCCCCCTCTCTCCCTGCCTGTTGGCTCCTGTGTCAGGGCCCGCCCCTCCCCTCCTGATGCTGAAATAACATCCTCCTTGCCTCTTAACGATAGGTACTCTTGTGTCTGTGTTTTATAAAAAAAATACAGATTATATCTCATTTCATAGCGCCTATAGGCGCTCACATGACCGGCCGCTTCTTTCCTCTTCTCTTCCTCCCCTCCCGACTGACGTCAGTGGGGAAAACTCGGCCCCGCCCGCTGCATCCGTCATGGGGGAGAGGAGAGAGCCAGCTGGTCACGTGAGCGCCAATAAAGTTCTTACAGTGGGTTAACAGCCACTTTAACATAGCAGTATAGTAAAGTGATCATATGACCATTTTAAAGAAAAAATATGGGCAAAAACACTATACATTTTCTTTAAGGTAGGTGCAAGGAGACAGTTGCCTAAAGTATTTTTTTTCCTTGCTTTCCCGTGTAGTATATGAGCATAAAGGCATGTCCTGACTGATTGCAGCAATTGTTTATTGAGAGGAAATACTGCACATGTCCTAACCTGTTTCCTGTTCTCTTATCTTCTACTAATTGTTCATTTATTTAAGATCCTGGGGGGTCCCCACACCAGTTTATCTAGTTCATTTAGATAAGTTCAATTTCCAAACTGGTTTTGTTGTTTGGAAAGCGTACCAACACCCTAATTAGCTGGAGAGCGTAAATAATCACATATTACTGAAAGCAATAAATGAATATGGCACCGCAGAGATTACCTGGTCAGCAGAGTTGTAAGTGTTCTATGGTTGTATTTCAAGATTTCAAGGGTTTTTCAAATAAAACATTTGTTTGTAAACTATTAAAAAGGTGAAAATTAAACTATTTTAATGGATAGGATTTGTTCCTTTTGTGTTTAAAAAACAAATTTAAGATATGACCCCGCCATGTGACAAGGCATGGGCCTGGAGATAACATCATGAGCTTCCAGCCTTTTCAAGCTTGCCTGAGACCTTTGTAGTGGGCCATATGAGAAATGGAAAATAACACTGAAAATCTCTTTCAGGGATGTGCAGGGAATTTTTCAGGGGCAGATGCTTTATTCAAAAACGGCAGGGGACAAAAATCATGTTGGTGTCACAGTTATGCATAAGGAAATTAAAAAAATGCAATCAATATCTTAGAAAATATGGTAATATTAACATGTGAGCGATAGACAGCCAGGAAGAAAACTGCCACTAACACAGGGCTGCTGATGAGCCAGTACAGCCAGTCCTCCTGTACTGGGCCAACGCTCCCCCAGTTCAAAGGGGGACCCAGCAGTGGTGGTGCGTCCATGGAGGGAGCAGGAGCGCCGCCCCCTCTCGCTCCTGCAGCGCCACTGAAAAACAATACATAGATTCATGCATTGCATGAATCTATGTATTGTCGCTGCCGCCCACTATTCAGATGGCCGGCCCCCTGGCGAGCGCTGGCCATCTGAATAACGGCAGCTGGTTGGCTTTGGAAGTGTCAATCAGAGCCAGCGGCTCTAATAGGCTTTCCGATTACAGCCTGAGGGCTGTAATCGGCTTCCAAATAGTTAACCAGGGGATGCATGGGGTGTGCGTTCCCTGGTTAACACTGACAGGCGTAGGCACAGTGGCGACAATT